>NC_056605.1:3686310-3962533 GCF_018340385.1 Cyprinus carpio
ATTTCTCAAAATCTAGCACCATAACATGGGAATTTAACACTGGTGAATTTGAAGTGTACGTTACTTTGTGCCCCGCGCTCCCCTATACTCTTAACTTTGAGCAAAAATGACGACATATCCACTAAAAAAAATTCAAGTGATCACGCTGGCGTCTCCATGTCATAAAGTGTCTCCGCACAAACTATTGGATATACAGATGTAGAGCACATTTATCTGGGTCTAACGTTTAAACATTGTTATATGCTTGAACTGTTTTATATAGATTTTATTTTAGGCGAGTTGTGATGATTTGAGAAGGCTAAATTGATCAAACATAGGCTCACTGTCTAAGGCTGGCCTCTTGATCATTACTTAAAAAAAAAAAAAAACTTATATTTAACAAACAAGAAATGCTCCAAAGGTTTTTCTAAATTAACTTAATAAAAAAACGAAATGAAACATAATCACTTTGCTATTACATACAAAACTGAACTATTTTAATAGCTAAGACAGTAGTATAAGCTGTTTAGGAACTGTTTAGCTGTTCAAATCAGACACTAGAGCATCCCTTCATTCAGACACAGTGGAAGATCTGATAAGAATCAGTGTAGAGGGGCCAAGTCTGGAAGATTTTGAAGCTAGAGAGAGTGTGGCCAGCTGGTTTAACCAAGGCCAAAGATCAATAAGGCCAAACTACAGGAGTTGGCCATCCGAGGGGCATGTGACTGCAATCGAGGATAGTCCATAAGACATTGAGCCATGAGATGTTCAGTTTGAAGCCCTTAAAACACTTCATTTAGATTTTCTTTTTATTTCATTTATCTTGAGATGTTTTAAGTTTCAATTTCAGCTCAGTGAAGCACTTTAAGCACTAACACTTTTTCAGTAAGTTACCTTTCTTGTAGAATTGTGCTTTAAATAAAAAACTTTATGTTGACCAGATTGTTAGTTAATCATTTAAGTCAATATTGCCTATATGGACAGCAATTAAAAAAAAAAAGTAAACTTGTAAAACTGCAGTGTTAAATGCAATGCAGTTGAAAATTTGGGTGCACCTAACTTTTGTGCTGGTGCACCTAAGAAAAAAAGTTAGGCGCACTAGTGCAACCAGTGCAAAAAGTTAGTCTAGAGCCCTGATTTACTATTAATATTTTTTTGAAAACCATCTTACATATTGATGCTGGTCTCTAGCAATCTGGCAAAGGCATGGAAGTCATGGAAAGAAGAATTTCAGCTGTATCTTGATCTGACATTAACAGAGGCGTCGAAAGGCACGAAGGTGAAACTTTTCTACTATCTGGTAGGAGAAACCAATAGAGAGTTATGTGAAACTTTAATGGGCTCTTCAACGGAGGACAGGACTATAAAGCTATTATTGGAAGCATTTGATCAACACTGCATCCCAAAGCTAAATGAAACAGTTGAGAGATATCGCTTGTTTATGAGAAATCAAGGGACTGATGAAGGATTTGACAAATATGTTACTAAACTGAAAATGCTCGCTAGCACATGTAATTTTGGTGACATAAAAGACTCTCTAATCCGTGACAGGATTGTGTGCAGTACAAATAGTCCAAGTCTGAGAGAGAGACTGTTAAGAGAGGAAAATTTGATGCTGCAGAAATGTGTCCAGATTTGCAGGGCTAATTTGGTGGAGGAAATTCACGCTTTGAAACCGATACGACACACAAAACACTATAGGATGACAAACAAAAAGCTGACATTACCTGCAAATTTTGTGGAAAGAGACACGAAAGAGATAAACGAAAATGTCCAGCTTATGGGAAAACATGTAGGAAATGTGGAAAGCCAGTCATTTCGCTGCATTGTGTAAGTCAAAACGAGAACGTGGAAAAGTTGCACCAAGTTTGCAACACCTTATGGGAGATACCGGTGGTTAAGAATGCCTATTGGAATAAGCCCGGCGCCTGAGGTTTTCCAGAGAATGCTAAACCAGGCATTAAAAGGACTTCAAAGTGTACACATAATCGAAGATGACGTGCTAGGGAAGGTGAAACACTAGAAATGGCAAGTAAAGACCATGATCAAAAACTGAGATTGTTCCTTGACAGATGCAGAGACAGAAATATCAAGCTGAACGAAGATAAATTCAGACTCAGACAAAGTGAAGTGCCATATATTGGACATCTGCTCACATCTGAAGGCTTAAAAGTAGATCCAGAGAAAGTACGGGCCATAAATGAGATGCCAAGACCAACTGACGTGAAAGGGGTACAGAGAATTCTAGGCATGGTGAATTATCTGTCTAGATTTTGCAGACATCTTTCAGATCACTGTGAAGTGCTCAGACAGCTGACACACAAGGACAGTTTGTGGGACTGGTCTGAGGTGCACGAACAAGCCTTTCAGAGTATAAAAGACCTCATAACCAGGGCACCTGTACTGCATTACTACAGCCTCAAAAAACAGTTAGTCCTACATTGTGATCCATCGGAGACTGATCTTAGTGCAGCATTGTTGCAGAGTGGAGAGCCTATTGCTTTTGGTAGCCATGCGTTATCACTGACTGAACGGGGTTATGCCCAAATAGAAAAAGAGGGCCTAGCCATAGTGTACGGCATGAAGAAATTCAATACACATATGGACGGAAAGTGATCGTGCAGTCAGACCACAAGCCTCTTGTGACAATCGTGACTATCTCATCACTGTGGATTATTTTTCAAATTTCTGGGAGGTGGATTACTTGCCAGACACAAAGTCTTCTACTGTAATTAAGAAGCTGAAAGCCCATTTTGCCAGGCAAGGCATACCTGATGTTGTGTTCTCAGATAATGGGCCACAATACATGTCAACTGAATTTCAGCAGTTCAGTAGACGCTGGGAGTCTCAGCATAAAACATCATCACCCACTCATCCACAAAGTAATGGGAAGGTGGAGTCTGCTGTCAAGACAGCAAAACGTCTGATGCAGTGAGCCAAAATGTCCATACCTGGTGATATTAGATCACAGAAACACTCAGTCGCAGGGCCTGAATGCAAGCCCTGCTCAGAGACTGTTAAGCAGGAGAGCATGCATGCTCCTCCCTACACACAACAATCTGTTGAAGCCAGAAGTAGTAGACACCACACAAAGACTGAGACTCAATCAAAGAGGACATAAAATGTACTACAACAGACACACAAAAGACATGAACATCCTGAAACCAGGTGACCAAGAGAGAGTACAAGCAACACAGTCACAAAAGGTTTGGCAGAAAGCAACAGTTCTGGAACCAGTCAACAACCAATCATACAGGCTTGAACTGGACAGTGGTGGTGTTCTGAGGAGAAACAGAAGGTACCTCAGACACACTGGCCATCGAGATCAGGTCACGAAACAAGAACAGTTTGCGGAGAACAACAGACAAAACAAGCATTTTGTTCTGCCAAATGGTGATACAAAACCTACTGTCACTACCAGAGCAGGTCGGATTAGTGTCAAACAACAGTATTTGATGGACTATGTTACATAATAAAACATGGACTGATTCCTATACCCTCTCTTTTTGATATAAAAAACTGACATCTTCTGCAGGCTGAGAAAAGACTATCTTTAGAAATCTAAAGCCTATAAATTAGAGAAGAAAAGAAAAAGAAAAAAGAGGGCAGGGGGAGAAATGAAAATGTTTTGAAATGTTCAGACAGACACCGTGTTCAGATATAGAGATAAATATGCATTGTTGCAATTGTGAAAAAAGGAAGGATGTAACAATGTGATTGTTATTTGACTCGTGTTGCAGCACGGACCCTTTTGTGTGTTGCACTTGGAGAAGTGAAGGCTGTTCAGTAAAGCACAGTTATGGGCATATAGCAGTGGTCTGAGTTATTTATTCACTCTAGTGAAAGAATGAGAGTGAAACACCTCCTTTGTTCTCCTCCTCCCCCTCCCTCTCCTTCATCAAGACTTTTCTCCTGCAGTTGTACCTGCACTCACTCACATCATTTACACATCTCTTCACACTGGTGTTTTTCCCCTAGCATTTAGACAGGCTTGTATTACCCCACTACTCACAAAACCCACCCTTAATCCATCTCTTTTAGAGAATTACAGACCAGTTTCCTTTCTTCCTTTCATTGCAAAAACACTTGAATGAATTCTGTTCAACCTAGTCTCTGCTTTTCTCACACATAACAACCTCCTGGAAAGCAATCAGTCTGGTTTCAGAATTGGACATTCAACTGAAATTGCCTTTCTCCAGTTGTTGAAGCCCTAAAAGTGCAAGAGCAGATTCCAAATCTTCAGTACTTATCTTGCTGGATCTGTTCGCTGCTTTTGACACGGTTAACCACTAGATCCTCCGAACAACCCTATTGGCAAAGGGCATCTCAGGAACCACACTCCAGTGGTTTGAATCTTACCTCTCAGATAGGTCCTTCAAGGTATCTTGGAGAGATGAGGTGTCCATGTCGCAACATCTAAATACTAGGGGTGCCTCAGGGCTCAGTTCTCAGACCACTTCTCTTCTCTGTGTACATGGCATCACTAGGTTCTGTCATACAGAAACATGGCTTTTCATATCACTGCTATGCTAATGACACTCAACTCTACATGTACCTCTCATTCCATCCTGATGATCCGACAATAGCTGCTCGCATCTCAGCTTGTTTAACAGACATTTCTTGTTGGATGAAGGACCATCACCTTCAACTCAACCTTGCCAAAACAGAACTGCTTTTGGTTCCAACCCACTATGGACACCTTGGCAATTGAATCGCCATTGGCTAGTAATTTATTTTTAAGTTTACAATTGATTGGCCATTGGCTAGTAATTTATATATATATATATATATATATATATATATATATATATATAGAATGTAACCGGCTCAAACTGCTGAAAGACAGTTGGGCAAAAGGAGAAATCAGGGGAGTCACTGATAACTGTGATGAGTGGAAAACTGAGACCAGCAATACAGGGGGTGGGTCAACTTACCCACTGGCTCAACTTACCCCACTCTCCCCTACTGCCATTGAAGATGAGAAGCAGGCTCAGAGAGTGAGGGAGAGCCCACTCTTATCAAAACATCTACTATAAAGTATGGAATTATTACAGAGTGTGCTGTCTTCTCTGTTAATTGTATATTATAAAGTATGGAATTATTACAGAGTGTGCTGTCTTCTCTGTTAATTGTATATTTGTAACAACTGGATAATTTGTATTAACAAGCACCCACACCCCAGTGTCCCTTTTTTGGTTTGGGCCACTGCCCCTCAAAATGTCTGTACATGGCCCTGCTCTGCACTCACCAAAGTAACGGTGAGTCGTGTGCCATTACACTGGAGTTTACGGCACATCAAATACAGATGCGCTGCGCATCCATTGAGATGAACTGAAAAATATCACAGATCGCTTGACGGCGAGGGAAACTCTGAAGCACTCAATCAGTGTTCGGCACTAAATCAGGCAATCCCTGATTTAGAAGGCTAGTTCCTTATCCATTAGACCACTAGAACTGAAATGAAAAGCTTCGCTTAACCCTCTGGAGTCTAAGGGTATTTTTGGGGCCTGGAGAAGTTTTGTCATGCCCTGACATTTGTGCTTTTTTCAGTTTCTTATAAATATCCAAATGTGTGGTGTAATTAAGAAAGTTACAAGAGACTGTTTAATGTAGAATGCCTTTATTTTGAAGGTGTGTGTTTTATTTTGTAATTTAGATTTCCTGTGAGTGAGATCATTTCCTGTTGTGCTGTTGTTGCAGTCATGTTGAAGAAGTACATGTTGTAGTTAATGCCATCTCTATCCATCCGTCTTTGTTTGTTCATGGGGCATCGTCAGTGAGTATATTTAATTTAATAACTTAAGACCCAATTAAGGAGTAATATATTATTTGTTTTGTGCTGAATATATTTTTGTTTACTTATCTGTATTTGTTATGTGTTTGTTATTTCAGTTTTACCTTTTCTTCATTAAAATTACCTGCCAAGTACAACACATCACCTGTTCATTGGAGGAAAACTTTTTGAAGGAACGAGTTTAGCTTGCTGTTTCATGTTAGATGAGAACAGTATAAAATGGCTAAAGTCTAATCTCACTGTAATCAGCACAAACTGGGCTATAATAATATGTGAGCAGCATGTATGTACATGATTGTGTTTTTGAGAAAAAAAATGTTATGCGTGGTTAGTGAAAAACTAAAAATGTTAAATCACTAGAATAAGGCAATAAAACACATACAGAAAATTGGTTCCCGGGACTTTTGAGAACTGGAGCTTGTAGCCTAGAATTTTTTTTTTTTTCTAAATTATGTGAAAATCATCTTGTTTACTCACTTACAGAAAACAATATATTGATTTAAATTTTCTAAGACTCTTTTTGTTGGTAAAAGTCATATGCGAGTAGCAACTATCATGAATTCACACCTGAGAAGACAAAGGCCCGCATAATGAGCTGCATAATGAGCCATTCAGTCAGCTGTCACTGAGAGGGATGAGTTACAAGAAAGAATGTGAGGACAAAATAAATGTATATAATTTTATGTTTGTACTTGATTTAGAATATATTTAATTATCCCACAACATAATTTAATATTCACCTGTGAGTGCAGTTAAACAGTTTATTAGGAACAATCAAAGCTGACTTTTTTGCATCAGTACTTCAGTCACACAATCCTTCAGAAATCCTTTTAACAATCTTATTTTCTACAAAAAAATTGTTATTATTATCATTATTATTATTATTATTATTAATGTTGAAAAGAGCTGAAAATATTTTTTTCAGGTTTTTTAGGGGGGATAAATTGAAAGAACATCATTGTTTATTACATTTGTTACAGTAACATTTATTGGTACATTTATATTATTTACATCAAGCTTTTGAATGGTATAGTAGTGTATATTGTTATTGAAACTTCATAATATTTCACTTGATTATACATTTAGTCAGGAATTATAGTTTGGAAAAAGTCTTTGGAAAAAGTCTAACTAGTAAAATGTTTACACGTTATGTGAAAACTAGTACAAGTATATAAATAAATAAAAAGAGACTTACTCATGTTTATGATCCCTGCTGAATAAAGTGCTTCAGTCTTTTTTTCTGAGGAAATCCAAATCTCAAATCCTCAACCACATCACATCTTTTTGGGGTGAATTATGTCTTATTCCTCTCATCGCGAAGCAAACAGTAAAATAAAAAAAAACAAACTTGAAGAACAATCTCGCTGCGTTGTCTTCTGTTGTGTGGGCGTATTCAAAAGCCGCGCGCTTCAGTGAAACATTTGAATCTCAATAGCGCGCTCGGCGCGGAGGCGTGGTCGCATTAGAAGATAATGAAGGGAGATGTGAAAAACGGACATTGCATTGTTTTCATATGGATTACTTTATCACAGAATATTTGTTTTCGGCAGCACTTGTTTAGTTTAAAAGTAGACATGTCAGGCTTTCTATAGATATCTCTCTCATGTCTCTGTGTTGAGTTTTCACTGAGTTACAGTTCATTTTAATGACGCATTTTTAACTGAAGATCAGCGCAGACAAAGGCTGCAGACAGCAGTCCTTGTTTGTTATCTTTATTTTATAAGTGCACAAAGTTTTGTTGTTATTATGTCTGTATACAAAAAAAAGTAGACCCTTTACAGATTCGATTGATATATTGCTTTTATCTGTACGATCAAAACTGAAAGTGTTATTTAAGTTCTTTTCGGGGTTATCAGGAGAAAATACCCCAAAACGCGTATACGTGTTAATCGACTCCAGAGGGTTAACCCACTAATACTCCATCACATTTAGGTGGGCTTAAAACAAACACACTCACCCAGAGATTTCTGGTTGAATGACTACTATGAGAGGAGCAAGTGGATTTAGTGTTTCACAACCGGGCTGTGGGAGCTCAGGCATGTATAGAAGTAAAAAACACTTAATAGAGGATAGTTTCGATCCATCAACCTCTGGGTTATGGGCCCAGCATGCTTCCACTGTGCCACTCTGCAGTAACTCATCCCAGATGGGACTCGCACCCACAATCCCTGGCTTAGGAGGCCAGTGCCTTATCCATTATCCTGAGGCTGTTTTGGAGTTGCTCACTTGCCCTGTTAATTCTCCCTCTCATTCAGGTTGTCTTAAAAAAATCAAATGGCCTCAGGTTTTCACTCCCTTGCTGTGGATAGTTCCTATTATTGTGGTCTCAGGAATTTATATTGAAGTTAGAATGCCTTTGCAGAGGATGATTTCTATCCATCAACCTCTGAGCTATGGGCCTAGCATGCTTCCGCTGCGCCACTCTGCTGTAAACCACCCCAGATGGGATTAGAACCCACAATCCCTGGCTTAAGAAGCAAGTGCCTTATCCATTAGGCCACTGGGGCTGTTGTGGAAGTAAAAAACACTTAGAAGAGAATGGTTTTGATCCATCAACCCCTGGGTTTTGGGCCCAGCATGCTTTCTCTACGCCACTTTGCTGTAAGTCACTGCAGATGGGATTTGAACCCACAATCCCTGGTTTAGGAGGCCAGTGCCTTATCCATTAGACCAATGGGGCTGTTTTGGTGTTGCTCACGTGCCCTGTTAATTCTCCCTCTCATTCAGGTGGTCTTTAAAAAAAATCAGTTTTCTGGATGAACGCCTGCTACGAGAGCAACAAGTGGCCTTAGGATTTTACTCCACACTGTGGATATTTCCCTTTATTGGGGGGCTCAGGCATGTATAGAAGTAAAAAACACTTAGAAGAGAATGGTTTCGATCCATCAACCTCTGAGTTATGGACCCAGCACGCTTCCACTGCGCCACTCTGCTGTAAACCACCCCAGATGGGACTCAAACCCACAATCCCTGGCTTAGGAGGGCAGTGCCTTATCCATTAGGCCACTGAGGCTGTTTTGGTGTTGCTCACTTGCCCTGTTAATTCTCCCTCTCATTCAGGTGTTTTTTTAAAAACAAAATCTTTCCCATTATTTGGGGGCTCAGGCATGCGTAGAAGTAAAAAATTATTTAGCACAAGATGGTTTCTATCCATTGACCTCTGGGTTATGGGCCCAGCATGCTTCCGCTGCGCCACTCTGCTGTAAGCCACCCCAGATGGGATTCGAACCCACAATCCCTGGCTTATGAGAGCCAGCCTCTCATTCAGGTGTTCTTTAAAAAAAAAAAAACAGATTTAGTCTTGTGGGTGAACACCTGCTATGAGAGCAAACAAGTGACTTTATGTTTTTTTTACTCCCATGCTGTGGATAATTCCCCTTTACTGGGGTCTCAGGAATTTATATTGACGTTAAGAATGCCTTTGCAGAGGATGATTTTACATCCATCAACCTCAGGATATGGGCCTAGCATGTTTCCGCCGCACCACTCTGCTGTAACCACCCTCACATAGGATTAGAACCCACCAATCTCTGGGTTTAGGAAGCAGTGCTTGATCCATTAAAGCCACTGGATAGTTTTGATTTTTCTATCCAGCAACCTCTGGGTTTATGGGTCTAGCATGCTTCCACCTGATCTCTTAACCCCAGTATTTTTTTTTATTTGTATTCTAATTAATAGCTTTAGTGTTATTATTTAAAGCATCTTTTTTTTTGTTGCATGGGGTCAGATGCACTACTGCTTTATTAGCTGATGGGCAACCAGTTGTTATTTTATTTCGTGTTTTATAACCCCTATGCTCGTAACAATCGAATAATCCCTGGCCATATTACCTCTGAGTTATGGACCCAGCACGCTTCCACTGCGCCACTCTGCTGTAAACCACCCCAGATGGGACTCAAACCCACAATCCCTGGCTTAGGAGGGCAGTGCCTTATCCATTAGGCCACTGAGGCTGTTTTGGTGTTGCTCACTTGCCCTGTTAATTCTCCCTCTCATTCAGGTGGTTTTTTAAAAACAAAATCTTTCCCATTATTTGGGGGCTCAGGCATGCGTAGAAGTAAAAAATTATTTAGCACAAGATGGTTTCTATCCATTGACCTCTGGGTTATGGGCCCAGCATGCTTCCGCTGCGCCACTCTGCTGTAAGCCACCCCAGATGGGATTCGAACCCACAATCCCTGGCTTATGAGAGCCAGCCTCTCATTCAGGTGTTCTTTAAAAAAAAACAGATTTAGTCTTGTGGGTGAACACCTGCTATGAGAGCAACAAGTGACTTTATGTTTTTACTCCCATGCTGTGGATAATTCCCTTTACTGGGGTCTCAGGAATTTATATTGACGTTAGAATGCCTTTGCAGAGGATGATTTTAATCCATCAACCTCCAGGATATGGGCCTAGCATGTTTCCGCCGCACCACTCTGCTGTAAACCACCTCACATAGGATTAGAACCCACAATCTCTGGTTTAGGAAGCAAGTGCTTGATCCATTAAGCCACTGGAGCTGATTTCTATCCATCAACCTCTGGGTTATGGGTCTAGCATGCTTCCGCTGCACCCCTCTGCTGTAAACTACCCCAGATGGGATTAGAACCCACATTTGCTGGCTTAAGAAGCAAGTGTTTTATCCAGTAGGCCACTGGGGCTGTCGTTCTGGGTGAACGCCTGCTATGAGAGCAACAAGTGGCCTTAGGTTTTCACTCCCACACTGTGGATATTTCCCTTTATTTGGGGGTTCAGGCATGTATAGAAGTAAAAAATAATTCAGCATAGGAAGGTTTCGAAACATCAACTTCTGGGTTATGGGCCCAGCACGTGTCCGCTGTGCCACACTGCTGTAAGCCAACTCAGATGAGACTCAAATCCACATTCCCCGGCTTAGGAGGAGAGTGCCTTATCCATTAGGCCATTGGGACTGTTATGAGAATCTTCAATTAACTGACTAATACTCCATCTCATTTAGGTGGCCTTAAAACACACACACACTCAACCAGAGACTTCTGGTTGAACGACTACTATGAGAAGAGCAAGTGGCTTTAGTTTTTCATGACTTGGCTGTGGGAGCTCAGGCATGTATAAAAGTAAAAAATAATTCAGTAGAGGATGGTTTCGATACATCAACTTCTGGGTTATGGGCTCAGCACACTTCCGCTGTGCCACTCTGCTGTAAGCCACCCCAGATCGGACTTGAACCCACAGGAGGGCAGTGCCTTATCCATTCGGCCACTGGGGCTGTTGTGGAGTAGCTCACTTGCCCTTTTAATTCTAGGGATGCAATGATAGCATTTTTTAAGAACCGATCTGACCCAATCCCGAAAATTCTGAGTATCTGTCAAAACCGATCCAATCCGATACCAGTGCAGTTTTTCTTTTTTAAATTAATGTAGAATTTCTATACTTCTCTGTGTTGACCTGATCATCCGTCTTTTGTGTTTTAAATACAATCTACTACACATAGACAACTTTATTTTAATGAAAAATAACAAATGAAAAAATATATAATCACAATCTATGACAAAAATACTATTATAAACTAGGTTAGTGATAATTCAGCAGCAAAAGATACTCTAGAAAAATCAGGGGTGCACAATAATTTAATAAAATCTAGTGAAATATTTTATTTACAAATAAAACTGAATAAGTCTAAAATCTGGTAAAATGTTACACATTGCTCTTTGTATTGTTGTAAAATACATTCATGAAAAAAACAAGAAAATACATTTATATAGATATATAAAAGACGTTTCTTTTAAATGTATAGCACAGTAATAAAGGCAGCAACATATGATTCAGTCACTGTACTGTACTGTTTGAGTAAATTGATTACTCCGGGATATTGGTTTATTTTGACTTTAATCGTTTATTTAAAAAAGTTAATAACTTAAGTAATTTGTGGATTAATGCTTACTGGAGACGCAAACCGTTTCAAACGATTCAGTCTGATTTAGTGAACTGGTTCAACCGGTTCACTAAGAAGAACTGGTTAAATCGAACAATTTGTTCACAAACTTGACATCACTAGTACAAAGGGAAGAGATATTGATACGAAGTGTAGTAAATCTGTGCATTAGTTTATTGAGCCTTTTCTTTTAACAGTTTTAAACCTCTGTTACTGTGCGCTCCTGAAGAGAGTTTCATCGTTTTGACTTTTGTAACAAATGCAACACGGTGTTTGATTGCTAAATGGAGGATGACAGATGAAAGAAGAGTTTATGTGAACTTGAATTTAATGACTTAAATATTCATCTGTACATCACATTGAACTATGGAACAGCTTCAGAACACTTGAAATATAGTGCACGAAAACTTTTTGGTGCTTTATCATGTTTTTGTGTTTTTGTGGGGCTCAACAATAACACAGAATAGTATATGCACAATATCGGATTTGGATTGGTCTCATCTGACCGATATCCAGTCCGGCAGAAAATGCCAGTATCGGAGCCAATACCGATCCTGAGTATCGGATCGATGCATTCCTAATTAATTCTCTCTCTCACTCAGGTGGTCTTTAAAAAAAATCTGATCGAGTCTTCTGGATGAACACCTGCTATGAGGGCAACAAGTGGCTTAGGTTTTCACTCCCATGCTGTGGATATTTCCCCTTATTGGGGGGCTCAGGCAGAAGTAGTTAAAGATAGAAGTTAAAATGCCTTAGCAAAGGATGGTTTCAATCCATCAACCTCTGGGTTATGAGCCCAGCATGCTTCCACTGCAGCACTCTGCTGTAAGCCACCCCAGATGGGACTCAAACCCACAATCCCTAGCCTTACCCATTAGGCCACTGGGGTTGTTGAGGGAGGCTTCACTTAACCCATTAATTCTCCATCTCATTTAGGAGGCCTTAAAAACACACAAACCAAGAGTCTTATGGATGAACGACTACTATGAGAGGAGAAAGTGGCGTTAGTTTTTCACGAGCAGGCTGCGGGAGCTCAGGCATGTATAGAAGGTAGCACAATCTGAAGGCTGGTAGGCCATTGTGAAAAACTAGTCAGGATGTGTCTGGTACCTCTATTAGAGCAGCTTTATTATGGCACAGAGTACAAATGCAGCTGTTGCATGCAGTAGGCAGAGTCTGGTTCCTCACTACAGCTAAGCAGGCCAGAGCCTGGTCAGTACACTGGCTTTTTACAGTCTGAAGTCTGCATTGTTATACTAAAATTTTGGACCCATACAAGTCCGGGAATGAGCACCCCCTGCTAGGCAGATTAAAAATAGCTCCAGCAGCAAGCTAGTATTTCACAATGGCCTACCAGCCATCTGAATATGCTACTGCTTTTAAAAAAAAAAAACAAATATTCTCAAGGATCAGCCCCTCTAAGAAGTATAAAAGTCCCCCCAAGTCGTGTGTCCTGGCGCTGGGCCTGGGTACCTGCCTAAACAATTAGGTTAAGTACATATTGAAAGTGGGGAATTAATGACAACAGAATGTCAGAAGGCCAGTTTAATGGCTCTTGTGAGCACCACCTACTGGCCGGACTAAAACTAGCTCCAGCAGCAAGCTAGTTGTTCACAACGGCCCGCCAGCCATCAGAATGTGCTACCAGCTTCAAAAAGAAAACAAAATCAAACTGTTAATTGAGGTGGGGAATTCATGACAACAATGTCAGGAGGCCAGTTTAATGCCTCATCTGAAGGATACTCCTTTTCACAGTCAAAAGTACGCTTCATTACACTATGACTTTTGAACCCATTCAAACCAGTGAAAGGGTTCAAATCCTGCTGGCTGGATTAAAACTAGCTGCAACAGCAAGCTACATTTTCACAAATGGTCTCCCACCAGTGTACTGAACAGGCTCTTGCCTGTTTAGCTTTAGTGAGGAACCAGACCCTGCCTAATGCACGTAACAGCTGCATTCTGATGGATGAAGCAATAGGTGGAAGGCCATCTATTGCACCTCCTGTTCTTATTGCTTCATCCACTCAGGATGAAGTTGCAGGACCTTCAATTGAGACCTCTCCTACAACTGTCAGGAAGGAGAGAACGAGGACAGGATCTGTTTTAGACTTCCTTGTGGCCGAGGCAGCCAGAGAGGAAGAAAGAGAAAGGGCTGCTGCTGAAAGAAGTGAATGGTCTCATTCTTTTTTGAAAACTTGTCAATAAAATGTAAATTTAGAAAGCATTTGGTCTGTTCTATTGGCTGTATTAGGTTTTGCTTTATTTAAGATATTTCTATTTCATATCACAGCCATTCATGTTCTGTTGCCCTGTTTTACAGACAAGGCCCCAGACTAAAATGAATGTTGCTGTCCTAACTGAATATAACTTGCCCTTTTTTTTTTTTTTTTTTTTTTAATGCTTTTTATAAAAATGCCTTAAATATCCTAATTTAACCAATGTATAGCCTGGCTGAAGCTAAGCCTTGTCTGTGAAGCATATATGTATTAATATGTACTATATGAATTTTCATTTGCTAGTAATTATGATATAAATGATTACAGCTGTGGAAAGTATTTTATTTATATGCAGTTTCAGTAGGCAGTATGTTTTGTGTAAACACATACATGAAACCAGCCAGAAGGTAAATTACAATATAAATCAGCGAGAACATTGATAATTCTAACACAGCAGTTTTGATGGATTATGGACAATATATTTTGTAAAAATGAGACTTCTCCATGTAGGTATTTACAGTGTAAAGAGCTAAAGCTAAATGAAAGTTTCATGCTGAACCAGGTCAAACATGCATTTCTCTTTGTGAGGGTTTGAAATTAGAAGTGTTAACTTAAAAATAATCATGTTCTTCTTGATCTGTGGGGATATGTAAGGGTACAGACATCTGGGCAGCAAGTGCATCACAGAGTGTCATGGCAGTAGTCTCCTGTTGATTAGCACAACCTTGTAGGGCTTCTTCAAGTGGAGTAACTGTGTCTCCTACACCCAGGGACGGACTGGGACTAAAAAACGGCCCTGGACTTTGACTAGGCCCGGCCCAAAGCAATCGGTGCGCGGAAACTCGACAACAACAACAATAACGCCTGGCATGAGTGTCACAAGACTTTAATTGTGGCTCATGATACTATACCATCCAAATTATAGCAATAGCACTGATGTTGACTAGATGTTGTGTTAAAAGCATATTATTCTAGATTAACTTGAATACTTATATAGAAATGGAGGTCTCAACACACTGCAGTCCCTCTGGCTGAACCAATACAAAACGGGTATCTGAAACACACAACACATAGTACTGTATGATTTATATGATAAATCACAAAGTAAAGAGGTTTTAATATACAGTTTAACTTGAATACTCACATAGAAATGGAGGTTGAATACTCACCTAAAAAAAAACAATCCAGCAATGGCATTTTACTCAATGTTGGGGGATAAGGATTTTCTTCAACGGGTTGCTTTTTTTCTGCAACTCTGTCTATGATCAAGTCAATCTTTCTCTGTGGTCATAAGCATGAATGCTTCCAGGTGTTCTTGTGACTGTGTGCTTCTTATTCGACTTTTGATGTGTTTGAGAACAGAGAAAGTTCTCTCACAGGCTACCTGTGTCACAGGCAGAGTATGGAGGTACCTGTATCCCCAGCCAAGGATATGATAGGCATCTGTGAAGAGGTTGTAGCATTTCAGAATTTGATAGCAACAGACTGGGTATTCCTTATAAGATTTGAAGGTTTGTTTAGTACATCTGTGTTTTCTTCGTCATCATCACAGCCACCCCCTACCATCCTGACTTTGTACTCTTCAAGTGCAGACATTTTAAGCCGTGCCCACTGAGCTGCCAAACACTTTAACTCAGACTGCAAATTGACAGCTGTTGCTCTGCTGTCAAACCTGAGCAAGCATTTGCTAAGTTCTTGAAATGCAGAATCAGGCAGAGTATCAGTTTCTCGGATCAAGCACTTCTCGGCACTTTTCTTTCGTTTTTTTACCCGCGGCCACGTTATGCATACTGTTTGTTTGTTTCTATGCTTCTTCTATCTAACATCTTTGCTGTTGGTTTCTTCCTACTCTTCTTCTACTTCTTCTCCTTACTTGGCGGCCACGGCCAGTGCAGCTGGCATCCAACTTAAGGTGCATTGCTGCCACCTACAGTACTGGAGTGTGAAACAGATTAGTGGGGTCAAAAAACAGGTGATGACTGCGTGGGTGGTGGGCCGGCCTGCCGGCCGTCTTGGAGTACCGGTGTTCTGTCGATTTGTCCTACCCTGTCAGATTTTCCTACCTCCCATTAAAACAGTGGGTAGTACAATTCGACAATGGAAAATGCTGCCAATAAAATTATGGTTTATTAACATCTACACATACCATAACCCTAAACCTACCCTTACAGTAATGCAAATACAGTAATTATGTGTTATATTCGCGGTTGAAGCAAGAAGGGATACATTTACAGGAAACCATCAATAAATAATTTTTTCTACGTATTAGATTGTGTTTTATTAAAGTCTATACCTACCCCAACCCTAAACCTACCCTTACAGTAATGCAAATACATTAAATATAGTTATTCAGCATGAGAAAAAAGAACGCAATATTGCTGTGAGCATGCGCAGTTAACCCTGGTAGGAAAATCTAACGGGTAGGATAAAATGTCAGGACACCGGCCGTTCTGTGATTCTCCAGATCACACAGATGGCCCGTCTGCCAGGATTTCTTACTGGCTCTTTGTAAGGTGTTAGGGTTGAAATGGGTTATTGGATGCATGGATAGCCCCCATCCCCTAGAAGAAAATGTGTATGTGGTGGGTAAAGGGCTCTTCTATACATATCACAATTTTTTAACACTCTGGAGTCATGGACAGAACCCACAGGTACATGAACAGGTAACCCACAAAAACATCCAAAAACCTTCCAGTGTGATCACAGATCGTTTGTAGTATTATAGATGGGTACAGCTTCTGATTGTAATAGCATGGTGCCAACCCCTTTCCTGGTGCTTTTATTCTGATATGGCACACTTGTATTGCTCAAGCAGCTTTTCCAATTGCTGCATGTCGCCCAAGCCTTTGGAACCCTTCTGAGATGTCATCTATTCTAACACAGTGGCCCTTTGCAAATGGATGTATTTTTGCAAATGTTGGAGCAGATGATTGCAAGTGAGTTTAAAGCTCTATAAACTGTGGTTTTTGGCAGTGGGAGTGTATTTTACAGAGCTTCAATTAATAAAATGATTTACATGCCATACCATTCTTGTGGATTTCTGTTATTAATATCAAAATATTACAGCAAGATTTAATTTCATCTTTACAAGGGGCAAAGTATAATTTAGGGCCTACTGGAATAAGAGCGAAAAGTTCAAATGCACTAATTTTCTTATGATTTTAATGGTATTTGTAATGGAACCCATTAGAATTTGTTTGACATGTTGAGCCAGGATAATGGTAACACCACTAATGAACATAGTAAGGTAAGGTAAAAATGTGGTGGACTTTTTGCAAACGAAATTAATACATTAGGCCAATAAAATGAACAAATAAGTGTATTATATGCATGACAAAATGTGTATGAGAACAAATAAATAATTTAGAACTACATGGCATAGGCATAATTATGCATAGGCAAAATGTATTCATTTAAAACCAATTTCTTATTAAGTAATATCCACTGGCCTTGAATAAATAAATAGATAAAGGCACAGCTTGCACAATCTACTCATCGTTCAGCGTGTTTTTTGGGGATCAACCAGCGGACAAAAAGTGAGACGAAGGCACATTCTCCTTGATCGTCTTTTTAAGATGACACAGAAGTACGTTCCAAAAAAATAACTTTTTTGACCAGTACAACCTTCAAAGCTCTCACTCCGGAGGGTAAAGCCTTTGAAGGATTAGGGCAAAGGGATGAGCCCTTCTGTGTGGAAAGCAGGAGGAGTATACTTTGAAAGGCTACGCATTCAACTGTATGCATACGTTAGCATACACATACAAAAACAAAGTATACTTTGGGCTTTAGTTGTCAGTTATTCATTAAACACACCATTCCTTGTTTGCTGATAATCATTGGTCCCTTTGTTCAACAACTAAAAACAACAACTATTCTAATTGTGTAAGAGTGCAGAATTGCAATGGAACAATGGGGGAGGGGGGTAACACATGAAACTGAAATAATGCAATAAACATTTATTTAACAACATTAAGTGTAACATATACAACCCTAATATACAAATCTGATAAGAAAGAAACTAAGAAGAACCGTAGATATATATATAAAAAAAAACTAAAACAAAAAAAAACCCATAAAATTTTAAATGTAACAAGGAATTCTGGGAATGTCAATTTATGGTTATTCACTGTAAATTATACAGTATTTTTCATTTCCAAAAACAGTATACTACGTAAAATTACATGTAATGTCCGATATAGTTTTTCACTGTTAATAGCAGGGGTATTTACCGTTAACAATTTAAAAGGTTTTTACTGTAGCATTTTTACAGTCTTTTATCGTTAAATTCACATCCATTTTTTACAGTGAGCAACAGAGCCCATGATACTACAGGCTGAGAAAGTCTGAACAGGTGTTTTGTGTAAAGTCTGTGGTCATGTGTGTCAGATGAATGAGAGCATTCTGATTTTATTGCCTTTGGGAATAAGGATGGCAAAGAACACATGAAGCACTGGGTGTGTTTTTAAAATGAACAGAACTTTCTGTCAAACTAGAAATCAAAATGCTGAGTAAGCTATTTGTTTTTCTTTTGTGGTTGTTCTACATTGTGTGTACGATACCAACTTAGTCTTATAATAACAACAAATGCTAAATAAGACAGGGCATGTCTTTTCAAGAACGTTTACACAACACATACAAAATGTCATTAAATGTCTTAAACTAGCTGTGTTTTGTATGAAAAAGTCACACATACAGTCGAGGCCAAAAATATTGGCCCCCTTGGTAAATATGATAAAAAAAGGCTGTGAAAATTCATCTGTATTGTTAATCCTTTTGGTCTTTTATTTAAAAAAATCACAAAAATCTATCCTTTCATTGGATAATAAGAATTTAAAATGGGGGGAAATATCATTATGAAATTAATGTTTTTCTCAAATACTCGTTGGTCACAATTATTGGCCCCCCTATAAATTCTTATGAGTAAAATATCTCTGAAGTATATTCCCATTCATATTCACAATTTTGAGATTATAAACATGAAATCATCCAGCTCTGGCTTCCTGTTTCACAGAAATATAAAGAGGAGGGAAAATAAAGCCCAAATTCCCTTAATCGTCCATTACAATGAGAAAAACCAAAGAATATATTTCTGATGTGCAGCAAAAGATAATTGAGCTTCACAAATTGGTGAAGTGGCTTTATGAAAAGAGCTTGAGCAGTGAAAATTCCCATTTCCACCATCAGGGAAATAATTAAGAATTTCCAATCAACAGAAAATGTTAAGAAACTGCGTGGAAGAGGACGTGTGTCTATATCGTCCTAATGTGTGGTGAGAAGGAGAGTTTTGAATTGCAGAAAATAGTTGAGTCTCTGGTTCAGAAAACCTTTAAAAAAATTGTCAAACAGAACCTACATCAACAGATGTTGTTTGGGAGGGTTTCAAGAAAAATTCTCCTAGCTCATTCAAAAACAAACTAAAGCATATTCAGTTATCAGCCATGACTGGAACTTCAAATGAGACTGGCTTCTATGATCAGATGAAACTAAAAAATGAGCTTTTTAGCAGCAAACACTCAAGATGGGTTTGGTGAACACAGAGAAAAAAAGTACCCCATGTGTACAATGAAATATACTGCTGTTTTTTTGATGTGGTGGGCCTATATTTCTGCTGGAGGTCCTGGACATCTTGTTTAGATACATGGCATCATGGATTATATCAAATACCAACAGATAAAAATTCAGTAAGTGACTGACTCTGTTAGAAATCTTATAATGGACCATGTTTGGATCATCCAACTGTACAATAACCCAAACACAAACCTCAAAAACAACACAGAATGGGTCACTGAGCTCAAAACCAAGCTTCTGCTATAGCCATTCCAGTCCTCTGACCTGAACCCTATAGAACATGAGTGTGGTGAACTGAAGAGGAGAAGCACCAACATGGATCTGGGAATCTAAGGGGTCTGGAGTGATTCTGGATGAAGGAATGGTCTCTGATCTCTTGTCAGGTGTTCTCTAACCTCATCAGGCATTATATGAGAAAATTTAGAAGTGTTAAACTGGCAAATGGAGGTTCAAAAAGTATTGAATAAAAGGGGGCTATTAATTGTGGCCAATGTGTATTAGAGAAAAACATTTATTTCATAAAGATATTTCCCCCCATTTTAAATTCTTATTTTCCAATGAAAGGATGCATTTTTGTGAATTTTTTAAATAAAAGACCAAAAGGATTAACAATGCAGATGAATTTTTACAGTCTTTTTTGATCATATCTACCAAGGGGGCCAATATTTTTGGACTCAACTGTAGGCATCATGAGAGTAATTTTTATATATAAGTTCATACAGTACTTACAAGGAAAAGTCAAACTATTTAAATCCTTTTAGTGTTGACAGGCTCTGAAATACAGAATCTTTATCTCTGTTAAAATTAGGTTTCAGTGAAACACATTTGAAGGATTCAGTGACCTCAGTCACAATTACTGGAATCAAGTTTTATATGTTTCTGTCATGTGACCCAGCAAAGTGTTGAGAAAGACATTTTGTTCCAGGAAAGGTTGCGTAACAACACAAGATCTTTTGCCAGGTGTTGACTCATAATGTGACGTATTATGTTTCTTTATAGAATATTATTTTATTTTTTATTATTATTTTAACTCTTTTTTTGTTTGTTTGTTTGTTTGTTTGTTTGTTTAAATAGGCATGAATATAAATTAACTAAGACAAAATTAAAACACTACACCATAAAAATGAAAGACACCATTTGGGGTTCTTGATCACCTCACTGACAGAATCCTCTGATCTGACAAACCTCTAGGAATCCTTCTGTTCTCTGAGGAACTTGGAACCCACAAGTTCCTATATGAGACCTTTAAACCTATTTAAGCCATGTATTATATCTGATACATTTCTAAGACCTCTAAATTATCAACATGATCTTTGTTTAAAAAATAAAAATAAATAAAATAGGCTACACAATCTACTACCTCGTAGATGGAAGTACGTACAAGAGGGTATTGGGTAACCAAAGGTTCAGCTATGATTCATGATTACAAAATCCGGAAACCGAGTGATTTATATTTGGACAGGGAGGGGGGTCCGATTTAGATGTAACGTAATATTTTTCAAAATATTAAAAAAAATCTTATTTTTTAAAACTGCATGGTTATATTCAAGTACTATTTTTAAATTAAAAAATCTAATAAAACAGAGCCACTTGCTTTTATACCTTTTTTTCCGCATTCGTCGTCACTGGTCCCCCCTCCGCAGTTGAACTAGTACAGGCTTTTTGAAGGTTTATCAAGCTCGCGCTGAGTTCGTGTGAGGAGAAGTGGGCTGTGCTCGTGATTATAGCCTCGGTTCTACCTGTAACCAGTTGTCTTTATTCATATTTCGGTAAGCGTTGCTTGGTCTTCTTGTACAATTTTTTAGGTGAGCTTATTTTATACCTTCTTTAATGTAATTGACCCAGGGATTCATGTTTAAAACTTCTTGAATTTTTTTTGTCCTATTTTATGTTTAGTAATAAGTTGTAGCGAGTAACCTGTTACTTTCTGATCCATGTTACTGAACAGCGTCAGAGGGTTTATGAAATCCTAGAACGTTGTTAAATGTAAAAGAACATCGTTTTTTTTCCTGTTCTCACTCATTCTGTTTTAATCTAGATAGTTTTCAGTTGTAACAACTATCACAATGCACGCGTTTTCCCCCCTGTTAAGAGTAACTTAACTTTAACTTTTCCGAGATGGTCCTTTCTCGTCTTTCTCAACTGTACATCGAGTTTGTTCCCACGTGAAATGCGCTAAAGTTATCTGTTTCCTTTTTTAGGGTGTCTTTTATGAGTAATCAAAAGCAGCAGAAACCAACGCTAACAGGCCAGCGTTTTAAGACTCGAAAAAGAGGTTTGTTTTTATTTTTAGGGGACCAGTTGTCACGTGCCAGCTTGCCCTGGACCATAACTTACCACATGCCCTTGAAAATGTTCACTATGTAGATACTACTTGGCTGAATTTTGTGTGTGTGATATCTGCCAGCATTACAAAATTCCAGAATTAGCTGAATATAATTCAGCTTTCCTAATTAATATTTAAATAGATGTTTGAAATGATGTTAGTGAGCTAGTATATGTTCTTTTGGCCTTTACTCTAAACCGTATAGTTACTGAGGCCTTATGACCCCCAGTCCAGGCACTCTACTGAACACTACATCTAATTTTCTTCTGCCTCCTTCCTTCTCCACAGATGAAAAGGAGAGATTTGACCCTACACAGTTTCAGGAGAGCATTGTACAAGGTTTAAATCAAACTGGCACTGATTTAGAGGCTGTTGCCAAATTCCTCGATTCCTCTGGAGCCAAGCTCGATTATCGTCGCTATGCAGAAACCCTGTTTGATATCCTGGTGGCTGGTGGAATGCTGGGTAAGAGGGTGATGGATTATTGGAGCTCATTTGTTTCGACTGTGAAGCATAGTTTAACTAGAGCTTGTGTCTCTGTTCCCACTAGCTCCGGGAGGTGCCTTATCCGACGACATGACTCGGACTAACTTCTGTCTCTTCACCGCACCAGAAGATGTTAAGACCATGAAAGCATATGCTCAGGTATTTTTAAAGTTCTTAGTAGGTCTATTAGCAATGTGCTTCCAGAACAGGGTCTAAAGATGAAAATGGGGTCTAATGGAGTTAATATCAAATTAACTTTTAATCTTGCCTGATTTTTAGGTTTTTAACAAATTAATCCGGCGTTACAAGTACCTGGAGAAAGGTTTTGAAGAGGAGATTAAAAAGGTAATTTGGACCTAAAATTTCAGCCTGTAACACTTTAGCTTTAGTTAAAAATCAAAGAACCAAGATTGTGACTTATTTATTATTTTATTTTTTCCCAGCTGCTCCTGTTTTTAAAAGGGTTCAGTGAGTCTGAGCGTAACAAGCTTGCCATGCTCACTGGCATTTTACTGGCTAATGGTAGCCTATCAGCTTCAATCCTTAGCAGCCTCTTTAATGACAACTTGGTCAAAGACGGTATGTCTGACACTTGGTCATGCTAGGCTTTTTCCAGATTTCCTTGTTTTTATACTAAATGTGGTGTTACTTTAAATAGGTGTGTCTCCAGCCTTTGCTGTGAAGCTGTTTAAAATGTGGATCAATGAGAAGGACATTAACTCTGTGGCTGCCAGTCTGCGTAAGGTTGGCATGGACAACAGGTTGATGGTGAGTCTTAATGCATTGATAGCATGAGTGAACTTGTGCAATTTAACACTGACAGGTCTATTATGGTTAACCTCTACTCATAGCCTGTCATTGTCTCTTCTGTTGCAGGAGCTGTTTCCAGTGAACAAGCGAAGCTATGACCACTTCTCAAAATACTTCACTGATGCTGGGCTTAAGGAGCTCTCTGATTTTGCACGCAACCAGCAGTCCTTAGGAGCTCGCAAGGAGCTTCAGAAAGAGCTCCAAGAGCAGATGTCTCAAGGGGTTTCTTTTAAAGAGGTATGTGAAGACGCTTCTACTTGTGTCAATTCTGAATCAAGTTACGTTGTGATTTCAAGACTAATGAGCGATTGTCAATCTCCAATTTGTCATGAAATCATTGTGTATGGCAAGGAAGAAATGAAAAAGAGTGGCATCTCTGAGCAGATGGTGATTTGTATCATGTGGGCCAGCATCATGGGCTCAGTGGAATGGAATAAGAAAGAGGAACTGGTCACTGAACAAGCCATTAAACACTTGAAGGTAAGCATTGAGCATGGAAGAAAGTAACCAAGTTAACATGCCTAAACCTTGTTTTGGTCACTGACAACCAATTTGCTTTTTCGTTGTTTTTATCAGTCAATACCAATGGCCTTGTTAGCATTATGACCAACTTAATTCCTTACCGTTGGTTCTGTTTCTCGTTCTCAGCAACACAGCCCCCTTCTGAAGGCCTTCACCACACAGGGCCTGTCTGAGCTCACTCTGCTGCTGAGAGTTCAAGAGTATTGTTATGACAACATCCATTTCATGAAAGCCTTCCAGAAGATTGTTTTGCTGCTCTATAAAGGTAGCATTTCTGAATTGCTGAATGTGTGATTCTAGAGGTTTATTTAGGATTGTCGCTAAACCTTTTCTCAAACTTTAAACTCTTCCTTCAGTGGATGTTTTGAGTGAAGAGGCTGTTCTTAAGTGGTATACTGAAGCTCACCTAGCCAAAGGAAAGAGTGTCTTCCTGGAGCAGATGAAGAAGTTTGTGGAGTGGCTGAAAAATGCTGAAGAGGGTGAGTATCAGTTACAATTAAACATGTGTTTCTTTGTCGTTCAAATATTAAAGAAATGACACTCTTGTTTCAGAATCGGAGTCTGAGGAGGAAACGGACTGAGACGGAAGCCAGGTTGCTTCTGGAATGAGAACCATCTACAGTCAGAACTGTTTATCTTGTAATTAAGTTGCTTGGTCTAGATCACTTAAGTGATTAATTAACATGACTGTTTTTAAAGTCCTTTTAGCAAGAATTGTTACCTTTTTTAAGGTTGCAGTCAATATCAAGGAAGAATGAGTTGTTCTCACATCTATGGAACTCTTGTCTAAGACCTTTTTAAGATGTTAGTGAAATTGTTCTGGATGTTCATGTACAATAACACCAGTGTAACTTGACTTATAAAAATAAAGAATATTGTTTAAGTCTGTCTTCAGTAGTTCTCTAATTCTTGACGTGTTATAGTGCTTGTACTCATTTAGGTTTATATGTCTGTCATAAGTAGTTTAATTGAGAGAAACAATCCTTTTTGAACATTAGCATACACAGTTGAGGGCCATCTTGAAAGCCATAAACACAGCAGGTTTCAAATATAAGTTATTTTGGAAACACTTGTACCGCATTTATTAATCTTAGTAAGTACAGCATTTACTAATAGAAAAGTTGGATCTGTTAACATTAGTTAATGCACAATGAATGGTCATTAACCTTTTGCAATTAATTCGTCCTTTGTGGGCAAATTTGGGCATGAAGGTTTCTTAGTGTGATGCTTTTTTTTTGTTTTGTTTTTTATCACTAAGATTAAAATAAAAGCTATCAATTTCTGTAATTTTGTGGTTTTTGTTTTGTTTTTGACAAGTACCATATTTTTATGTGAAGTGTGCTTATTACTTCGGTTAAAAAAAAAAAAAAATAATCATTCCAGTAAGTTCAGACATCCAAAATCTCAAATACCAATGATGGTATAAAAATACCAAAATATCAATAGCCACTATATGGCTGTAGTAATCAATAGGCTGAAATCTGTAAGCCATTGTTGAAACAAACTTTACCTCTTAGGTTTTAGATTTTATCACAAGTTAAAATTGTAGAATTGTATATAATAAAAAAAAAATAATTATAAAACAAAAACTCCTGGGTGAGAATATACAAAGACCCCAAAATATGCTTACAGACAAATTTGACCATGCTATAAGGAAAAGACAACTAGGAGACAGAGTAATCATTTATTTCTAATAAATATATTTCTAATATTTTCTTTGGGTGTTTGTTCAGATGGCACACTTAGGAAAAGTAGCCAAGTTTTGTATCGCTAAGATTAAGGAAACTGTCTAAAAAAATGTCCCAAGGGATGCTTGAGTTTTAATAAATGCTGTGAAAATATATTCTTCATTGCTAGATCATGTTACTTAATGCATTAATGTTAACAAATTAACCTTATTGTAAAGTGTTACAGTTATTTCCGAGTCCCTGCTGCTCAGTGCTTATCATTTAACTTGTTACTCGTTGATATTCCTGTCTTGTGCGGGTCCAGTGATGTCTTGGGCTTTATTAATTTCCTGATTATTCTTGGCCTAGAACACAAAAAAGTAGTTTGTTCACAAAACAATAGCAACAGTTCATTCTGCTGAGTTTCACAAATTTGTTGCCGTCAAGTACTGTAGATACTAAAGTGGGAAGATTGCATTCCGTATTGTGGAATGGCAGTTTCTCAACATAAAAATATCTGAATGTGCTATACCCCATTTATCACTATATTCTACTGTTAAAAATGACAAATAGAAATGTTTGCATTCTTTGAGTATCATTCCATCAAAGCTAAATGTATAAGTTTTATTGAAAAATCATGGATTTCCTTGAATTATTTTTTTCCAAGAAAATGTCCAAGTATGATCAAGTTATGTTTATCTTATTTTACTCATGAACTGAAAAACACCATTGTAAAGACCCATATGAAGTGCTGTGATATAAAATCAAAAAGATCCCTCAATGTAATATTATTTTTTTATGGAATACACTGCCATTGTAGATGGGTCTGAAATATTTATTTATTTTTCTGTTATAGCTGATGATGATCTACATCCCTTGCAAATCATGTATATTTTGTTTAAAGTTCCCGTCTGATCAACCATAGGGGTATTTTTTAATCCAAGCCTGCATGTTATTGCTTAAAACTTGGCACTTACCAGATTCATTATCATCCATCCATTCTTCTTCATTTTTCTCAGACTCAGCTCCATCTTTATTTATGTCCCGTTCTTTATAGCTGTCTTCAACATGATTGTTTTTGAGGGGCTGGTTAACATCTTCATCTTTAAAAATGAAAAAGAAAAGAAAATGAAATTATACCCAGTTCAAAACATGCAAAGAAACAGACAGCTCTCCTTGGATGCCTGCTAAATGTGTGTTACTGTAAAAAAAATTATCAATTTTATTTATTCTGTAGATAAAAGTTTAATTAAGTGTTGATTTAACTGAACAGGGCTGGCAGTAATCATGTCTGTTTGTGTAGTCCATCTGAACCCCATTGTGAATGCAGTTTCATAGATGTAGGGGCAAATATTTCACACAGGCCCAGTTGGTATTTGAAAACATTATATATATATATATATATATATATATATATATATATATATATATATATATATATATATATATATTAGGGCTGTCAAATGATTAATCACGATTAATCACATCCAAAATAAAAGTTTTGTTTACATAATATATGTATGTGTATATTTATTATGTATATATAAATACACACACATAAATTATATATTTAGAAAATATTTACATGTATATACATTTATATATTTATATTCTTATATTTTATATTATATATATAAATATATTTATATATATAAACATAACATATTCTTCTTAATATATATACATGCATGTGTGTGTATTTATATATACATAATAAATATACACAGTATACACACATATATTATGTAAACAAAACTTTTATTTTGGATGTGATTAATCGTGATTAATCATTTGACAGCCCTAATATATATATATATATATATATATATATATATATTATATATATATATATATATATATATATATATATATCATCCAAAACTACGTGCTCTTGCTTACAACTTTGTACTTAGTACATTTATAATCACCCATTGTTTCTTCATTGTTTTCAGACTCATCTCCATCTTCATTTGTATCCTGTTTTGCATTGTACTCTGAAACATGATCGTTTCTGAGAGCCTGGTTAAGATCTTCATCTGTAGAAATGGTAAAATAAAGGAACAAAATGAAATGAGACCCACTTCATGGATTATACATGCAAAGAAACAGACAGCTCCCCTTTGGTTGCCTGGTAAATGCCAAAGAATTGAATATAGATTTTATTATTTCTATTTATTATGAATAACAGAATTAATTGAGGTTCTTATTAATTACTTTTGTTAACAAGGACTGTCATTCTGACTATCACCAGACAACCAGAGGCCAACAGAGACATTAACCTCAGGATTTGCATTTTGTTATTATTTTTAATTCGTGCATATGTGCCAAACTCTATAATGGCACATACAGTTAGGTCCATAAATATTTGGACATTGACAACATTTTCATAATTTTGGCTCTGTATGCCACCAGAATAGAATTAAAATGAAACAATCAAGATGAAATTGAAGTGCAGATTTTAAGCTAATTCAAGGGGTTAAACAAAAATATAAAAAGCTTAGGAAATACAACCATTTTATACACAGTCCCCCCATTTTCAGGGGCTCAAATGTAATTGGACAAATAAATATAATCATGAATAAAATGTTCATTTATATTATTTTGTTTAGAATCCTTTGCAGGCAATGACTGCCTTAAGTCTGGAACTCATGGACATCAGCAGAGACTGGGTTTCCTCCTTTGTGCTGCTTTGCCAGGCCTTTACCTCAGCTGGCTTCAGTTATTGTTTGTTTGCGGGTCTTTCTGCCTTTAGTTTTGTCTTCAGCAAGTGAAATGCAGCTCAGTCGGATTGAAATCAGGAGATTGACTTGGCAATGGCCGAATAATCCACTCCTGGGTTGCTTTTGCAGTATGTTTTGGTCATTGCTTCATTGGTCATGAAACGCCGTCCAATCAACTTTGCTGCATTTGACTCAATGTGAGCAGAGAGTATATCCCTGTACACTTCAGAATTCATCCTACTGTCATGTCACCAGTAAACACCAGTAACCCAGTGCCACTGGAAGCCATGATCACTCATGCATCACACTGCTCCATGTTTCACAGATGATGTTGTGTGCTTTGGATCATGAGCTGTTCCAAGCCTTCTACATACTTTTTTCTTCCTGTCATTCTGGTACAGGTTGATCTTAATTTCAGCCGTCCAAAGAATGCTTTTCCAGAAGTGGTCTGGCTTTTTTAGATGTTTTTTTTGTCTAATCTGGCCTTATTTGCAGCGGTGTGAAGCCTCTGTATTTGCTCTGGTGAAGTCTTCTCTTGACTGTAGACTCTGACAGTGACACGTCTGCCTCCTGCAGAGTGTTCTTCTCTTGGCTGGATGTTATGAAAGGGTTTTTCTTTACCATGGAGAGGACTCTCTGATCATCCACCACTGTTGTCCTCTGTGGACGTCCAGGTCTTTTTATGTTGCTGAGCTCACTAGTGCGTTCTTTTTTTCTCAGAATGTACCAAACTGTTGATTTGGCCGCTCCTTATGTTCCTGCTGTCTCTCTGATGGATTTGTTTTGTTTTGGAAGCCTAACAATTGTCTGTTTCACCTGCATGGAGAGATCCTTTGACCGCATGATGTGTTCACATCAACAGCTTCCAACTGGCCCCAGATCTTCTTGAACTATGCTATTATTGTTTCACATCTGGGAAACTAAAAGCCATATCATATACATATTTTGAGGTTATGAACCCCTATATGTCTTACCCTTACCTCGTCTTTGGCAAATGAAGTAAAAGGCAACAGCCATTATGATCACCACGGCAATAGTAACAATGATGGCTAAAATAACTGGTAGAATGATATTCCCATCTGTTTCTGGAATACATAATTACAAGAACATAACAATAAATAATCATAACCCAGATTCATCATATACACTGTACTTCAGCCAGCAGTTATTGTAATGTTTATGAAGTTGACCTGTGAGGCAGTCTTTCAAAGCAAAACTGGTGCTCTTTTGGCTAACTTCATTTTTCACAGTGCAAGTAAAGACTGAATCAGGCTTCTCCTTCTTGCTGATATGAAGTTCTTGCCCAGAGTGTTGTATTGAATTAGATCCAGTCCATTCAAAGGTTGTTTGGAACTGAGATGAAACTGAGCAGAACAATGTTTTTGATTCTGTAATATTGTTCAGTATACAGGTCACATTAGGCTCCTGCACAGCATCTGATGGAAACATGAAGAATATGGGAAAAAAACTTTTTTAGAAAAACACTCAAGCTAAAGAACATTGCTACATGATGCTGAAAATGTTTGAAACATATACCAACTAGTAGACTTGCTGGGCTTAAGATGGTTAATGATATTTATTTAGCGTAAAATTCTCAAAAATACCCATTCTGTTTTGTTGCATTCTTTTGTCATACATAGAAGTCCAGCTTGATATTATTAGGGGCCAAGCACTGAAGGTGCTTAGGCACCTATTGTATCCTTTAGCATGATTTTCTTCTTCTATGGCAACCCATAGAGCCGCTTGCGGGAAAGTTGTGAAATTTGGCACACTGATAGAGGACAATGTCAAAATTAACCATAGCAAATTTGCAGTCTCTAACTCAAACTCTCTAGCGCCAACACTTGTCCAAAGTTTCAGTTTATTTATGCTAATAACTTTTGAACCATAAGGCACAGAAGGAAAATATTTTTTTCTCTGAATCCTTGCCTCATGCTGAGTGGAATGAACCTCAAAATGCAAAAATCGTAAGGTTTAGTTTTTTTGCTATTTTTATTTGTTCGAAAAAAATACTTTTTTGAACTCGTCCTAGACGGTTCGTCTGATTCTCACCAAAATTGGCTTAGATCATCTTCAGACCATGCTGGCAAAAAGTTATGGAATTCAAGTTTATTAGTCAAACCATTCTCAAATAACACGCAAATGAATTTGACAAAAAGCACGCAAAAATGGATGTGAGGCTATATCTCCGTAACGATTTGGCGTATTAAAACCAACTTGGTTTGTGTTATAACAAGCATGACCTGAGGCTACCTGCTTTGTTTCAGCGCAGTGCCACCTAGTGGTATCTTTATTGCTACTTTTGCTTATAACTTCTGAATGCTTTTACCAAAAAAATCACAAAACTGGTCTCTTTAGATTCGGTGGAGCATGACAAGTTGAAACATAACCAAATTTCCCATGTCAGCCATTTTGGGCGTTGGCCATTTTTAATTTTGTCAAAAAATGCAATATTTTACGAACGCTTTGACTCATCATTACGAAACTCGGTATGCGTCTCCGGCACCATGCCCTTATGGTACTTAAAAAGGTTAGGCCACCTTGTGGTCAAAAGTTATAATGAACTATTGAAAAATGTTAATAATTTTTGCTTACATTAGCCTACTGTAATGAAACTAATGTTTCTAGATTCTTTGGATCATGCCGAGGACACCGATACTACTTTTGCCAATATTGGCTTAACTTCCTGTCCACCATTTTGATTCATGTTGAAAACATACATTTTCGAACTCCTCCTAGACTGTTACTCAAATTTTCACCAAATTTGGCTCAGATCATGTTCAGACCAAGCTGGCAAAAAGTTATGGATTTTGTGTCAATATACAAAACGGTTTTCGTTTAGCTCATCAACGAATTTGCTGGAAAGATGCCAAAATGCATCTGAGGCTGTATCTCTGCAAAGGTTTGACATATTTACACCAAACTTTGTATGTGCCATTGTCACCTCACACTAACCATGCCACATCAATTTGGTAACATGCCACCTATTGGTCAAAAGTGTTAAGCCAATAAATCATATTACTAGTGGTTGTATTTATGATTTTTCAGCTATTTTCACTAAATAATTGCTGCTTGCAGCTATATTTATTATTATTAGTAGTAGTAATAGTTATAGTAGTAATACTATTATTAGTATTTTTGTTGTTGCTTATTTTGCATTGTTTAAAAAAATGACTTCTTGGAAAGTCTAGAAATACTATTATTGTTTAAACCATGTTTATACCATCACAATGTGATTCTTTACATTCATCAACAGAATATGATGGCATCTCAGGCTCTTGAACAACCAGCATAGTTGGCACAGTATTTTGTATGCTAGTGTCCTTAACTCTCTTAACCAGCAGGATTTTCTTGGTTATCCAGCTTCACCAGCTGTGCTTTAATGGGGAGCAGCATGATATGCGGATATGCCTGCCAAGCCAACATTACTAACCAGTAATAGTGGTGTCTTTTTTCATTCTCCATTGCAAAAAGTCACTTACCAATAACTTGAACTTCATTTTCAGAATTTTGCAGCTTTCCATCGATCTGTATTGCCGACCTATAAATACCACTGTCCTGGCTGGTCATGCGAAGAACAGTGAGCTGCCCAGTAGTGATTTCAATCTTTGATCTTCCTCTGAATTGACCATAGTCTTGAAAGTCTTTCAAATCATGTTCAGCCACCTTGTTTGAATTGAATGTCCACAAAATGTCTTCAGGATTCCCTTGTATATTTGGATGTAAAGTCACACTCTTCCCATTCTCAACATAGATGATAGAAGTCACAGCATCTGAATAACATTTATAAAGTGAAAGATCATGGCGCACTGTTAAACATCTAAAAGTTAACAACACAAGTTTTTTTACAGTGAAAACGATAACCTCTATGCAATAGTGTATTAGCTTGTTTCCTAACAGGTCCTAAATAAATTTGTGGCTGCTACTTCAGCCTTGTCTTTAACATTAAGATACTTCAGCAAAGAAAATGATTTGTGGATACAGTCTAATTTATTGTTTGCTTAACCTGGACATGTTCTGATGTGCTTGACGACGCACTTGTTATGAAACCCATAACGATTAGAACAGATTATTGAAAATAACAAACTTTAAATATCATCTAAAATATGATGCAAAAAATCTATGGTGAATTATAAACATAATTACTTACTGAATCTTGAAAATAGTACACAGACGAAAAGATTTAATACTTCCCTGTGCGTTTTCATTTTCTTTCACATTCGTATTGTCTCAGCTGTTCCAGGTAAAACCGGTTCGTCCACCCACCCACCCTCAGGGAATCTGTAGTGAGACTCTAGCAGTGAGTGGCTTTTGTGCATTCGTATCAGTCTGAAACTGTTTCTAAAACATGAATGGGTAGGCTCTATGTAGATGGGCATGTGACAGTTTTACCTCTGACTGCATTATTGTTACCACACCTGAACCTCCTCAAAGGAAAAGGTATGTCATTCATATTTAAATAACGATCTGTTTATCCAGTCACACTAAGCTTCACCCCAGCTCTTAAAGAGATAGTTCACTCAAAAATGAAAATTCTGTTATCACTTAACCTTAAAATTGTTTATTTCTTCTGCTGAACACAAAAGAAGATATTTAGGAGAATATGTATAACTAAACAGTTGGTGGTCCCCACTGATACCTGTTTTCACTTGCATTACATTGTGATTTAAACATTACATTAACATGAACAAACATTCATAAACAAAAGACAACAGAGACAACATCAAAGTTGGAGGGAAAATGCATTTACATTGTGTACAAATATGTAAATTTATTTACATGGTGTACAAATCTGATGCCAATAAAAGTCTAGGCCCTATATCAATCACAGACTCATTATGGGAGAATTTCTAGAATTATGAACATTCAGCTACAGCTTTACAAACAACATTCATTTGTGGTAGCACATCAGACAAGTTATATTTCTAAAGCAAAGGCTCAAAGTTATCAAAAACATAAAAGCACATTTATTTACAGTTTTGAAGCAGAGTATAAAACCAATTCAGAAACCTAAAATTACTGTTTTTGTTGGTTTGGTGTGTATTACATGGGAAATGCAAAATTATGCTATATATATATACTGAATTACATTTATGTATATATATATATATATATATATATATATATATATATATATATATATACAGTACAGGTCAAAAGTTTGGAAACATTACTATTTTGAAAGAAGTCTCTTCTGCTCATCAAGCCTGCATTTATTTGATCAAACAGTAATATTGTGAAATATTATTACAACTTAAAATAATAGTTTTCTATTTGAATATACTTAAAAAAATAATTTATTCCTGTGATGCAAAGCTGAATTTTCAGCATCATTACTCCAGCCTTCAGTGTCACATGTAACATCCAGTCTATCACATGATCATTTAGAAATCATTCTAATATTCTGATTTATTATGAGTGTTGGAAACAGTTCTGCTGTCTAATATATTTGATGAATAAAAGGTTAAAAAGAACTGCATTTATTCAATAATAAAAAAAAATCTGATAATATATATTCTAATAATATATTTTCTTTACTATCACTTTTTATCAATTTAACACATCCTTGCTGAATAAAAGTATTGATTTTATTTAAAAAAAAAGAAAGAAAAAAAAATACTGACCCCAAATAACTGACCAGTAGTGTCTATTGTTATTACAAAATATTTATATTTTAAAAACATAGCTTCTTCTTTTTTTTTTTTTTTTTACTTTTTATTCATCAAAGTATCCTAAAAAAGTATCACATGTTCTCAAAAAATATTAAGCAGCAGAACTGTTTCCAACTTTGATAATGAATCATCATATTAGAATGATTTCTAAAGGATCATGTGATAATGATCCTAAAAATTCAGCTTTGCATCACAGAAATAAATTATAATTTAAAGTATAATAAATTTAAAAACAATTATTTTAAATTGTAATAATATATCACAATATTACATTTTTTTTTTCTGTATTTTTGATCAAATAAATGCAGGCTTGATGAGCAGAAGAAACTTCTTTCAAAAACATTAAAAATAGTAATGTTTCCAAACTTTTTTTTTATTTTTTTTTTTTTTACAGGCATAACCTACTGTAACAGACCTTGTCAGGGTAGCGCAATATTTAATTTACACTTTAAATAGACCAAGAAAGAGTCAATAAAAAGTTTTGTATAAAATGTGTATAATGAAAATTACATGTGCTCTTTAACTTTTTAAAGACTGTAAGTCTATTCCTCACAGCCTCATCCATCATCCATCAATGTAAAATTCAATAAGGTGTCTATCTACCCTGACTTCTGTCTATACAGGGGTCGGCAAGCTTTTTGTTAATGTTGTAACATAATAATTCAAGTTATCTCAGCATAACATTATTAGTCACAGACTTACTGTAATTGATTTGCAGACTGACATATTAATAAAGCACAATTTAAAATATTTCTGAAGCAATTGTCAGACAATTTAAATGTTTTAAACATTTCAATCCTAAAAGTAGTTTATTTTCAAGCTTAAGCTAGACTTTGAATAACAGATTTCTAATTTTCTCTCTTGATGTTGTAGTTCACCCATCCCTGTAATTGTCATTACGTAGGATTTTAAAGAAACTGAGCTGAAAAACATCAACACTGATAGCATAACTTCGCTTGAGTAACAAATACAACAAAACTGTAAGCTGCCATGCACTCAGTTGTGCAGCACAACTGAAGAAAAATGTACTTGTCTAAAAGCACAGAGCTAGATGCTACTTTAACCTGCATTGCAGTTTCAGTGGATTGTGATATGCAGTGGTGGCACAAAGCTGCTATTTACAGGCACAGGTTAATTCTCATAGTAAAACAGGCTGTGGGGGACTTTAAATGAAATACATTCATCTGTCTTGCTCATGTGTGTAACTCCTCCCTGTGCCAATGTTGACACTCGTGGCACTGGTTGCTAACCCCTATATTAAAACATCAAATGACTCACTGAGTGATGTCAAATAATAATTCAAATGTTTGTCAGGAGTTGATTAGATGTGAAATGTTGATAAAACAAGCAACCAAAATGCCTTTTTTTTTTCTTTTAAGATTTTACATGTAACTTTGCAGTCAACAGAAAATTAGGAAACGTATAGGCCTGTCGTACAGTAATATTTTTTCCAGCTTTCTTAAAAGTGAAATGATTACTGTTTGAATGTATGTAATCATAGAATTGATAATAAAGAAACTGCAATCTGATCCTGAGCGTTTTAAAACAACAATCTAATCGGAAGTAGGCACAAGAGTAAGGCCATTTTTTTCAGCCCACAGACAGTCTTTCTTCTTCTTCTTCTTCTTCAGTTCAGGTTTCTTCTTGTGGCCCTTTCTCGACAACAATATTATGACCAATACAAGAATACATATCAGAGGAATAGCGATTGCCAATGTTATTCACAATGGGTTTATCTGTATTTTAGAATCACCTGAGGAAACAAATCAAATGTTAGATTTTTGCTTTCTGTAAAGAAAAATATATTTTATTTTTATAAAATAACATTCATAGTTTTGCATATGCATTTGATTTAATGGTTGAATGTGCTGTAAGTTTTTTGCTTGTTTTTTTATTATTTTTTTTATAGATCACACATGGATTTTCCCTACATGACAGATATCACTAAAATAGACTCTGGAAACAGCAATAAATAAATAAATAAATAAATAAATTCAGGGAGGCCCTTAGACAAACCACCTAATCAGAAAATGATTATGTGTACTTTTTACATTGAGTCAAGACTTGATTGGACTGATACTGCAGCATTGTGCATATACTGTATGTATATTAATTGGCCAAAACAGTATGTATTTATATATTTTCTTGCAAGCTAAATAAAATTAAAAAAATTTACTGATGCAGGAAGGCTCCTAAAAGCATGAGATGGACATATTTAACCTAAACATAGCCTACTCTTAAAATTAAAAGGAGGTTGATATGAATGGTATACAGGCCACTGTGCCTAACCCAAGCCTGACCCAAAATTAGCTCTAAACCTCACCCTAAAATCGGATTGGTTGTTAGGAATGTTGTTCCAGGAATATGTCCTACTTTGTGAAATTATGGTTACTGTGTGGTTGAAGGGATGTGAGCAGGCTAATTTAGTGACTAAAGCCTAATGGAAATGATTAAAATGGTTAAAAACGCTTAGAACATCTTACCTTCAGTGTGAACATAGATGGAGAGCTCTCCAGATTTATCTGAAGCAAATCTCTTCCAGGTGTTAGCAGTTAGAAGCCACTCCTCAACCTGACAGTAGTATTGCCCCACATCCGTGGGACTGATCTGTGGCACAGTCAGTTTATAGTGTGTGGCAAGTGGTCGTCCAAACACCAGATTTTTGTCAGTAATTGCACTGTGTAAGATACCGTCACGCCTGGCAGTGAATATAGTGACTGGTCCTTCTTCCTGAACCTTGAACCAGGTGACCTCAAAGACAGACGTATCACTGGATTGTGAGTCAATGACACAGTCAATGGTGAACCCAGCCTGATGATTGGTAATGTTGAGCATTCGATTGTCCTTCTGAACACGCAGTTTAATTTCTGTTTAAATTAAACACAACATCAAAGGTCAAACAAGAAATTCACTTTTTCAATATTTGCCCCTTAAATTGTTTTTAGGAGCATTTTTGTATGCATCCCCTCTTTTATGTATTCTTATTTATTTTTTTTTTTCCAATTAATACAATTAGATTAATAAGACACAGAGCTGTTACCAATAATATGATATATGATATATGATATCAGCAGCACCAAAAACATATTTGCACTGTAGAGGTGGCACAGTTGTAGCATCTGAATTGGTATTAAATGTATTTACACAGACTGTTTAATGGAGCTCAGAGATGCCATGAATTTAATGTTTTAAATATCAATTGAACATAGAAATACTAAATGGGGGGAAAATAATTATACTTTAAGTATTAAACTAAAACCACCACTAGGTGGTAGCAAGCCAATGATTCATTTGCTCAGTCCATTCAAAATGGCTGATTCACTCAGAAACTAAGCACATGACTGTCTTCATGAATGGGTCACTGAATTGTTGACTCACTTGATACATTCAAAAATGTTGAATACTTCAGGAAAGAAAAAGCTGAGTTTAAGGAAGAAGCAATGGTTCTCTTATGACTCCGTTTGAAACTATTTTTCTTGGATAAAGTAGAAACTGTCAATACTTACAGTTTAGTCTAAAATGGACATCACTTTATATTAACGTAAATCAGCCTTATTTGTAATGAATGAATGTTTTTTTTTTTAATACCATTAGATAAAATAGAAAATATTAATGATCTTATAAGGAGGACAAATGAGCTAAAGGCTGTACTGGTAGGCCAATATAGTATTTCAAAACTGGACTCTCCAACCTACAACCAGACAGATGGCCACACTAATCGGGATCAAAAGTTTGTTTCCACTGGCCCTCACAATCAAGTTGGTATTACTTAACTCTGCACTGGTAGCTTCCACTAACACCTATATCAGAGTTAAATACAACCAGATGGAAAGTATCAGGTGTAGGTCTACAGAAGTCTAAACTGTGCTTGTTGCTGGTTCTCTGTGTGTAGACAACTGTTATAAGAATATGACAATAAAGATATCCCATTAACAGATTCTGGGCTATTCTGAAACTGTAGTGATGGATAGGATCCTCTTTTCCAACATCCAAAAAGCATGCAAGACCATTTCTAATAATTTGGGACATGCATTTTCAATCAATTGGAAGATTGTTACTTTTCTTTTTCTTGGACACTCTTATATTTGTCATTGACCATTGATTAAAGAAAAGCAAGGTTTAAAAAAGAAAAGAAAATCTGTATTTTAATCAATGTAAAACATATTTGTGTTTAGAATATTGTGGTTCAATTAGAAGACCATTTCAGTGAAGTAAAATATTCTTACCTTTCTCTTTGACAACCATCTCTGTGGAAACAGACATATTCTTTAGGGAATACCAGTCACCAAGAGGATCCTGGAGCCACTCTTCCACCTCACAATGATATTGTCCACTGTCAGATGTTCTGACCTGGTGGATAGTCAGCTGGAAGCTCTGCTTCTGTCTTATTTCCATACGGATCCTCTGGTCCATCTCTAGTCCGGCTGCAGGGCCAAACTTGACAACAGCATCTAGGTCCATTGCTAAGAGCATCTGGGACCCAAACATCCATGTTACCGTGAAACGAGAGGTATTTGTGGTTGTCCTCGTGACTGAGCATTCAAGCTTGGCCTCAGCGTTGACAGTGGTTTCCAGACGAGAAGTGGGTGAGTACAGGCTCATCTTGCTGACTAAGAGAGAGAGAGACAGAGTGATATTCAATAAACTACAGTTATCTAAATGCTTTATAAAATAAAAAATAAATAAATAAAAACAGTGGGTACCAATATTTTAAACAGTATGTGCAAAGAGAACATGTGCACATTGTTTAGAGTCTCTTTTGTAGTAGTCTATGTTAGCATTGTGTGTGTCACATTAATGCTCAGTTGTACTGTTTGTGGTGTCATGGATTATTTTTCAATTATGTTGTCATTTTGATAGACCTGGAAACATCAATTATTAAAATCACAATTTTCTCTCATGTACCAAATGTCAACATTTTGCGCACACACCTGCTCATTCATCACTATTTTTATAGCATTTTATAACAATAGTAAAGTCTCTAGAACTATGTGTATTTACTAATAACATTAATAACAGTGAATTATGCATTATTACAAGTGATTATAACACTAAATCAAACCTTAACCCTAACCTATAGTAAGTTCATGCTGTTAATTAGTATTACATAGTACTTATCTGTGCAATTATATGTAACAAGGACACATACGAATAAAATAAAATGTGATCAGGTTGGGTTAGAGGTAAGTTTAACAGTTTTTGGGGATAGGGAACTGAGTGTAAAGAGTATAGTATGTCCAAATATTTGAAGGCGAGTGTATCTTTTCAACATAATACACTCCGAATAAAAGACTGTATTTACCAGGTTTTTGTACAATCACAGCTAATAGGTTGGAGTTCTTCAAGGCTTTCTGTACATCCTTTTGATAGGCATCAACTTGACACTGGTACTGTCCTTCTTGTTGCTTACTGGCTCTCGGCACCTTGAGAGTGAAATGAGTGTCTGTCGGTTGTGCTTGAATGGACAGCTGATAGTTTCTCTGATCTGCTCTCCAGGCCATTTCTCCAGTGTGGCTTATGGATAAAATATTTGTTTGAACAGTTGAATTGCGGGGCTGAAACATCCAGCGTACAGCCAAAGACACTTTAGGCCCTCTGACTATGCATAGCAGTTCTACTGGAGAGTCTATAGGTACATTTGATGTACGACTTTTCAAGCTCACCTTCATTAGAGAATCTGAAAAGAAACAACTGCAGTGATTATTTAAATTCTAATATCAGTAACAGTACAAATTTGAGCAAAGTAATGACAAAGAATTTACGACAGAATGTCTTGACAGGTATCTTTGTTACTGAGAATAATGTGTGATTATATAGTAATCTTACCAATAGAATTAACTATAATGGCTTTTTGCTGAGAGTGGGTGTTGGCTTTCTTCATCTCGCCATTGCTCTGTACTGTCCATTCAGACACAATGCACTTATATTCGCCACTGTCAGATGTTGCAGATGCACCAAGCTCTAGAGTAAAGTTTCCAGCTGGAGAATGAAATGTTTGGACATTTCTGCTCTGATACCTTGACCCAACATCTTTCATCACTCCCTCATGGGTAAGACTAATGACATCACTGAAGGAAGCCCCCGAGTCTTTCTTGTGTTGCCATGACACTGATAAAGGACCTTTGAATCCCGACACTGAGCAGACGACCCGTAGTGCATCTCCTTCAGTCACCGCGTCCTTCATCGCCATGACCACCGCCAGATCACTCTCTGACCAGACAGGCAAAAAAAACCCAGTAATGTCAGTGTCTTAATGCAAGCATTTTTGTTGTGAAAACTGTGACTAGATTATTTACAGCAAAGAATGCAAACCAATGCCTATTTCAAGGCAAGCATCACTGTTATTGTCACTCATAATTAGGTTTAGGATTTTTTAAACATCGTTATCTTCTCCATACTTAACATTGAAAAGCACAATGGCAGCATAGGAGGAAGAACTGTATCGTTAATTACCTTTAGCCGTGATGCTCACAGTCTCTGGACTGGATATTTGTTTTTGTATTTTTTTGAAGGTGCCATCTTCATTCATGTTTTCCTGCCATACTTCACACTGGTATTGGCCCTGGTCCTCAGTCCGAGTTGAACGGATGGTCAGCAGGTAGTCCATGTGACTGGTTTTCACTGCTCTCATCTCTGCTGCATTCTCTCGCTCTTTGTCGAACATGGTGAGAACCCCAGAAGATCCAATCTGGGCCACTTTCTGCTGGTTCTTCAGCCAAGTCACCGAGAAGAAATGACCAGGAAGGTTCTGTGCATTCACACTGCAGCGGATGTCCAGTGCGTCTCCCTCCTGTAGTGGCCCCTTTGAAGCCTTCAGATAAACAATGAAGGAGCCTGCATCAGGGGCCACTTTTGAGACACAGGAAACAGCATGAGATTAAACAGGTTCTCTTACACAACTTCCTGTGTATGACTGCACTCATACTCACTCAGGAATTACAACAGGATCTGACTTATATGGTTTGTAACAGTGTTTCTCAACTGGTGATGGATACACAGACAACAGGGGAAAATAAGAATAAATGCCAATAACAGGATGCAACTAACAATATAATCATGCGTAGTGAAGACAGGAATATGATTAGACTTATCAACTTTCAAATAGGAGGGAAAACACTTCCCATAACTTGTTCTTGTAAAAGCTATGCGTCCAAACAAACTCTGCAGTATAACAAGTCTGACACAAATTAATTTGCCATTTGGTAAAAGCTAGAAATTCTAAGATGGTTAGGCTGTGGCCTTCATCCTCCAAAAAATATGAAAAAAATAAATAAATAAATACTACTCCAGAAAATATGACCCAGAAAACATTAAATGGAGGCTAAAGGAAAATTTAAGAGACATTTAGAAAAATTGGCATAAACTAGAATAAATATCAATGTTTGATTCTAAGTGCTTTTTTTTATTTTTTTTTACTTTTGTACACTGAACTGTGTTGAGTAACTAAGTGTAAAATCTAAAATTTAAATGACAGAATATAAATCTCACCGATTCGTTTAATCTCCACATCGCATGCTGCGGTGGTTTTGTGGGCGATCTGTGTCCAGGAACGGTCTGGGTCTTGAATCCACTCAGTGGCTTTGCAGAAGAACTTCCCCTGGTCTGACTGCTGCACTTGAGGCATCTTCAGTCTGTAGGTTGTGTCCTCCACCTTATCCATGCTGATAAGACCAGCACGATAGCGATCCTCAAATCCAGCTCCTGGCTTCACAGTCAGATCTCTGTCCAGAGTAATGATTGGCCGGGGGTTTTCATCCTCTTCACCATAGAGAAACCAGGAGACCATCAGATGAGTATGTTGAAAAGTCTGGCTGGAGACCTGGCACTCAAGCTGAAGAGGATCACCTTCAGACAAGCTCTGAGAGGGAGAGCCAGAGTATGATGCCTCCAGAGTGTCTGCAATCACTGTGGATAAAACAGTCTTTTTTTCCTTTTTGTCATTGAAAATGTATTAACAAAGTGATAAAAAGTGATTGACCAATTAGCATTTTTCAATGCCAATACCAGCATCTAGAGAACTGATATCAGCTGATACTACATCTGTGACTGGTGGATGATGCAGTAGTGTTTAATATAAAAATCACCTTCTTTTGGGATACATGGGAATAGATGTATCCCAAAAGAATGGATGTTAAATACATGAATGGATGTTAAAGAATGGATTTCTCTTTCAACGATCTCAAAATGCCAGATCATCTCATTAATCACCCAAAACCTCAAAATAAATAAATCTCTTACCATTAAGCTTTGCTTCATCATCATAATCTCCGTAATATACACCACCTGTGTGTAGGGTCACACAGAGCAAATCACCTGCATCATTCTCCTGCAAATTGTTGATCCACAAGAGAACTGAAGATCCTGACAGCCTTTGAATATAAATCTCTTTATTTCTTGTTCTACCGGAGAACACTCCGTAGGCAAATTCTGGGTCACTGGTACTGATTATATTTAACTCCATATTTGGTTTCTTGAGAATGAACTGAAAATCCCGGGTAGGTGGGCCTGTAAACCCTGTAACATTACAGGATATGGAGATGGGATATCCTTTCACTCTATACAGAGGACCTTCCTGGATCTGGACCTGAATCTGACCACTGCACAGATCTGTGTGGAGAGAGGAATTAGATCATTAGAGGCAAACCTTTAAGAGAAATTTCACTTTGATTTGCCATTGTTTTTGCATTTTCTTCTCACTCACATGCACATTGTGTTTACTATACCTGTGCCTGTATTTTTGTCCATTTCTAGGTGTTGCTGTATATCAATAAATTTCAGCTTTGGATTATTACTGTTGTTACTGTAGTCATTCTGCATGCGTTAAAGTGTTGTTGTTTTTTTCATTTATAACCCATTTTGGGTTCATTTTAATATAGATAATATATATTTAATATAGCAGTAGATATTTTTAAACATTTTTAAACATTAAAAGAAAAAAAGCCTAGCATGCTGGGTCAGACATTTAACCCAACCCTGGGATCAAAAGGTCAAAACAACTCAGAACTGCATCTCTTGTTGCCAAAACACATTTTTCACACAACTCTGACAGAAATTTTGTCGCGCCAATGCTATAATTTGATAGGTGATCAAGGCACATGTGATCCAAGTTTAACATTTTCTCCAATGGAAGAACCACTGAGGTTTGTATGTCCACATAAAATGACCATGCATCCCAATTTGCATGCTATCTGTTCTAAACAGTATTCAAAATTAGAATAAGTGTTGCCCAAAGTGAAAGTGAAAAGTGAAAGTTGTGACATTTGCCAAGTATGGTAACCCATACTCGGAATTGGTGCTCTGCATTTAACCCATCCAAGTGCACACACACAGCAGTGAGAAGTGAACACACTGTGAACAGACATCCGGAGCAGTGGGCAGCTATATATCCAGAACCGAGGGAGCAACTAGGGGGTTCAGTGCCTTGCTCAAGGGCACTTCAGCCATGGGTATTGAGAGTGGATGAGAGCGCTGTTCATTCACTCTCCACCAACCTACTACTACTGCTGGCAGCGAGGATAGTAGAATGTGAGATTTTGGTTTTAAGTGTAAATCTCTATAAATTTTAGTCCACAGCTGCCCCCAAATTGTAGTATGTTAAAATTAGTATTACAAGCATTCACAAATGTTCTAATATTTCTGATGGAAATTCATGCACATCCATGGATAATCTAACAGATAAAATTACTCACAAGAACTGTAACTGAGATCTACAAACATGGAGATGAAAAAAGGCAGTTACAGACCAACAGTTAAGTAGATAATTAATATCAAACTTGGTGATATTTGGCCATTAGCTTTTAAATACATCATTATGCAAAAACATGAGTTCTCCGCATGAAGACCCGTGACTAGCAGATCAAAAGTCAGTAGTATTCACCTTTTTTTCACAAAAATAGTACATAGGGCATACAATAATAGGATTCTCAGAAGCAGAAGAGTCATAGTTGGGTAAATTTCTATAGTGGTGAATGGGAACTACAAATGTGTATGTGTGTGCAAATTGCATTCCCATTTGCACCAGAAGCAAAAAAAAAAAAAAAAAAAAAAAACACAATTGCATTTCTATGTCTTTCCAAAAGAGAGACAGAGAAAATCAAGATATTTATAACTGTGTTCAGAAGATATATTTTGCCATTTTTGTAAACACCCACAAAACTGTTTTAACTAGTTTTCTGAAATGTAATGCCAAGGTGAAACTATATCACAAAGTAAATTATTATAAATGAATTATAAAAAACTGGCTAACATTTTATTTTACAGTGTCCTTGTTACACATTACATACGTACTTACTACAGTAATGACACTAAATTCAATAATTGCATTTAATAAACCTAAACCAAACCCTAATCCTAACCATAACCCATAGTAAATGTTGTTAATTAATATTACTAAGCACTTCAATGTACAATTAATCTGTAACAAGAGCAGCATACAATAAATTGAAACCAAACGTTATATTTACGATGCAGAAACGATTCTGTGAAACGGGAAGCTGCACATATCTGACAAGGATACATAACAAACCGACTGTACTAAAAACTAAATAGAGGGATACAAGTTTTGTAGTAGGTACTGTCATATCTGAAGTCTTCGTTTTATTGTGTAGTGTTGCCAGAACTGTTGTTTTGTTTACAGATTACACAGATTACAAAAAAAAAAAAAAAATAGATGCAGGCTTTCATAAGCTAGGCTGTAGCTATTAATACACCGTTTGTGTACTAATATGTACACTTTTGGTACTAGGCCTGTGTATCTTTAACCCTTTAGGGGTTAATAAGATACAAAGGTGTAGGTTACCTTTTGAAAGGGTTCCGCCCCAGTATCAGCTTTTGTACTCTCTTTGAGAGTGTAGTCTATAATAAACTGGCAAGATTTTATGATTGTTCTCCCCCCAACTCAAAATAATATTTATCGCCCAGGTAATTATTTATTTGGTGAAAGCCGTGTCCCTTAAAATGTCGTGGTTTCACTTGTTTCGTTTGTATGGCCTCACCGCTGGCAGCGACTTTTTCACGGAAGCTTCGCGTCGAGATCTGATCTGAAACTGTCCGGGTTTATTTTGCCACAACAACCATTTCACGTCGTTACGACATTATGCTTAACGTAAATAACGTTTAAATGGCACAAAGGTATTGTTTCGCTTTAGAATATATTTTACAAGGCGTATAAACCACTTAATTAACTTTTATGTTTATGTTTTGGAGCCTGACAGTCGTGAAAGTCATTCACTGAAAATCATTCGGCAGTTTGTTTTTTTATATTTATTAACATTTTGCATTCCACGTTGGGTTTGACTGGACCAACATGAGGACAGTTTTAATTTTGGGATGAGTTAGCATTAAAGTAACCTACAACTTTACGTCGTCAATGACAGAAAGAGAACACAATAGCCTATAGGTATACCCTACACACATGCACTTAAATTAAGAGAAAAAGGTCAATTCGGACTATGTATTTGTAATTTATAATACAATTGAGTTCAGTCTTACCAAACTGCAGGAGTCCTGTGAGATACAGCATAAGTGGCAGGTGCCACAGTCGGCACCAAAAGTCCACCATCCTTAACCTGATCGATCCTTCCGCTTTCTCCCTCATCTCTGCAGTAAATACAGGTCTCAACAAAAGCGCCTAAACCTGATAGACGCACTTGACGCAAGTGATTGTGAAACACACATCGAAACTCTTTCACGTCTGGGAAAAAATGGAATTGTAAGCTAACTGCAGAGATAGTCCAATTTCTCAGTAATATAAATGAGACTATATACATACACACATATATATATATATGTTTTTTAATGTTGGAAGCATGTCTAGGGTAAGCTAAATATAGGCATCTGGACATATATAACAATAAAAATAAAAAGTACCTGTTCTCCAAATCCTGTTTTAAGGCAAGAAATCAGACAAGAAAATGTTTAATGCTTAGATTATTTTAATTAATTAAAAAAAAAAATCTCAAAACATTAATTTTGTCAAATTTGTGGTATGAAAAATTAATTAAAAGAAGTACACACACACACAAAAAAGGCTGATTCTGGGATTAATAAATTAAGACATTATTACATATTCTACGCAGCAATGTGACTTACTGGCACATACTGTATCTTTACCCTCCCACCTGCCCTGTGCTTTGTGTATAACAGGTTCTAAATTACAGTACTTTTATCACACCACAGATATAATTTTGGTTAAATCATGACTAATATTTAGCTGAATAATTAACAGGATTATATACAATCCACTGTTATATACAACATTTACAAGTTTTTAACATCAAAATATATATATAAATATAAATATATAAAAGGGTTACACTGGCTACCAGTAGCCGCTCGCATCAAATTCAAGGTACTGATGCTTGCCTACAAGACGACCACTGCCTTTGGCTGGGTGCCAGTATACCTAAGCTCATTAGTTCAATCTTATGCACCCTCCAGAAATTTGGGCTCTGCAAGTGAACGGCACCTTGTGGTGCCATCCCAAAGAGGTTCAAAATCACTCTCATGGACTTTTTCCTGGACTGCGCCCAGCTGGTGGAATGACCTCCCGATCTCAATTCGAACAGCTGAGTCTTTACTCATTTTCAAAAAACATCTAAAGACTCATCTTTTTTGCCTGCACTTAACCAATTAATACTAGTACTTACCTTTTCTTTTTCTTGTCTATCATATTAAAAAAAATAAAAAAATAAACCTGGCTACGTGTTCTGTACTAGACTTACTGAGACTTGTCATAGCACTTGTATACCGTTGTTGTTCTCTCGTTGATCTGATTGTTTCTACTGTTCTCATTTGTAAGTCGCTTTGGATAAAAGCGTCTGCTAAATGATAAATGATTAAATGATAAAAAAAAAAAATCATAATTTCTTTAGCATCCTCTCCTTCTATTCTTTTTGTTGGCCTTCAAGTTTTAATTTCAGTGCAACACTGGCTCTGTTCCAAAACCTAGTGAGCTGCCTATACCTGTCTGCTGCCTACATATCACACTGTTGTGCAGATGAGTGATACACTGAGCAGACATGAAGTGACTGTCAATATATTGTTTATGTCCGCTGAACACCAATCCATTGCCCAGTTGAGTTTGTCCATCAGTCTGAAGTAGACCTATAGTGGCCATTCACAAAGGATGTGTTTTAGTGTTCAATCTACCCTATTTCTAATAGTTGGTTTGTACACATATGCAGGCAGACAGCGTTAAAGAAATTTCATGGATATATACAAGGCATAATGATATGCTACTTATGCATATTTACATACACACACATGTAGAGACCTAGGAAAAATGTTTTGGGTTTTCTAAATGTATACCTGTCATTTATTTTGTTTATAAATAAGATAATTTAATTATTTGTATTTGGGCTTGAAATGGTATTCATACGCGAACAAAGTGTTGATGGACTTTAGTTTTTTTCTCTCTCATGTTCATATGAGACATGTTTATAAAAGTTTTTTTCCAAATATGTGTGTGTAAATGAAAACAAATCATAAATGGTTTCATTTAATTGTGTTTTCTGAGAGCGTCAGTCTGACGATGAGAACTGTGTACTTTGACCCTTTGAAAGTTCGAGGTGCAAGGGTTGAGAGAGAAAACTCGGGTTTTTTTTTTTGGTTGGCCTCGCTCTCTCTGGCGGATGAGCTGCAGTTCGGGTGAAAGCTGAGAGAAATCAATGTTCACGGACATTTTTTTAAATGCCGTTTGGTGATGAAAGTTTGCGCGAGAGATTGGTGTGAACTGTGAAAGTTTCACGAGTCAGTTGCAGCACGAAAAACGAAGATTTCGAGAGAGTTCGGCGAGAGAATGTGAATGTGTTTTTCCGTTTCGCATGAGGAGGAGATCTAGCACGAGGATCACACGTGAGAGATTCCGTGTTTTATTTTTTATATCTTTATTCAATTCAATTCAATTCAATTCAAGTTTATTTGTATAGCGCTTTTTACGATACAAATCATTGCAAAGCAACTTTACAGAAAATTAAGTTTATAAAATATTTGGTAGTCGCTTATCAGTGGTGACTGTCAGTTCATGTGCATATGGCAGAAATGTTCAGAAAAATCAATAAAAGACGTAAACAAACAGACGATTAACACTATTAACAGCAATTATGCAATCAAACTTATAGCAAAATGTGGTAGTTCTGTATGTTGTCTCTGGGTTAGCATCATGAGGTCCTCTGATGGGTTGTCATCATCTCTTCTCAGGTTGTTCTGGATCCAGACTGGAGCTTGTGTAAATCCTAGTTACAGAGAAACAAATAGAGACATAATTAGCGTAGCTGCTGTTCCAGCCAAGTAAAATTTATTAGTTTAGCTAAAGAATAATAATGTGCATTTGATCAGATATAACTTAAGTCCAAAATTATGAGATGCATTATTTGAATGCTTGGCCAAAGAGGTGTGTTTTTAATCTAGATTTAAACAGAGGAAGTGTGTCTGAACCCCGAACATTATCGGGAAGGCTATTCCAGAGTTTGGGAGCCAAATGCGAAAAAGCTCTACCTCCTTTAGTGGACTTTGCTATCCTAGGTACTATCAAAAGTCCAGCGTTTTGTGACCTTAGGGAGCATGATGGGTTGTAGCGTGGTAGAAAACTAGTTAGGTATGCAGGAGCTAAGCCATTAAGGCCCTTATAAGTAATAATATTTTGTAACTGATACGGAACTTAATAGGAAGCCAGTGCAGAGACTGTAGTATTGGGGTAATGTGATCATATTTTCTTGACCTGGTAAGGACTCTAGCCGCTGCATTTTGGACTACCTGTAGCTTGTTTATTGAGGATGCAGGACAACCACCTAGCAGTGCATTACAATAGTCCAGATGATTTTCAAAAGACAAGTTACTGTCTAATATAACACCCAGATTTTTTACAGTAGAGGAAGTAACAGTACATCCGTCTAATTGCAAATTGTAATCTACGAGATTCTGTGTAATGTTTTCTGGACCAATAAGTAATATATCTGTCTTATCTGAATTTAATAGGAGAAAATTATTGGTCATCCAATCTTTTAAATTTTTAACACACTCTGTTAGCTTAGATAATTTTGAAGTTTCACCTGGTCTTGTTGAGACATATAGTTGAGTATCATCAGCATAACAGTGGAAACTAATCCCGTATTTTCTAATGATATTACCAAGGGGCAACATGTATATCGAAAAATAGCAGAGGACCTAGGACAGATCCTTGTGGCACTCCATATTTTACTGGTGATAAATGAGATGACTCCCCATTTAGATAAACAAAGTGGTAGCGATCGGACAGGTAGGATCTAGACCATCTTAAAGCCTGCCCTTGGATACCTGTATAGTTTTGTAATCTATCTATGAGTATGTCGTGATCTATGGTGTTGAACGCAGCACTAAGATCAAGTAAAACTAGCAATGAGATGCAGCCTTGATCTGAAGCAAGAAGCAAGTCATTTGTAATTTTAACAAGTGCAGTTTCTGTGCTATGATGGGGCCTGAAAGCAGAATTAAGTTCTTCATAGAGATCATTTTTTGCAGGTAGGAGCACAATTGAGCAGACACAATTTTTCTAAAATTTTAGACATAAATGGAAGATTTGAAATGGGTCTGTAATTTGCCAGTTCACTAGGATCTAGTTGTGGTTTCTTAATAAGATGCTTAATATCCGCCAGCTTGAATGGTTTTGGGACATGACCTAAAGATAACGACGAGTTAATAATATTGAGAAGCGGTTTTTCTGCAACAGGTAACAACTCTTTCAGTAATTTAGTGGGTACAGGATCTAATTAACATGTTGTTGGTTTAGATGCAGTGATAAGTTTATTTAGCTCTTCCTGTCCTATAGTTGTAAAGCACTGCAGTTTATCTTTGGGTGCGATGGATAAAACTAAATTATTAGACGCTGTAGAATCTGCATTTGTTATTGTATTTCTGATGTTATCTATTTTATAAGTGAAGAAATTCATAAAGTCATTACTATTTAACTGTGAGGGAATATTTAGATCGGGTGGCGTCTGGATATTTGTTAATCTAGCCACTGTGCTAAATAAAAACTTTGGATTGTTTTGGTTGTTTTCTATGAGTTTGTGGATATGCTCGGCCCTGGCAGTTTTTTAGAGCCTGTCTATAGCTGGACATACTGTTTTTCTACGCAATTCTAAAAACTTCCAAGTAAGTTTTTCTCCATTTGCGCTCAAGACTACAAGTTTCTTTCTTGAGAGCGTGGGTATTACTGTTGTACCATGGCACAGTACGTTTTTCTCTAACCTTTTTCAATTTGATGGGGGCAGCAGCTTTTAATGTATTAGAGAAGATAGTGCCCATGTTGCCAGTCATTTTGTCTAGTTCATGTGTATTTATGGGTACACAGAGCAGTTGAGAGAAATCAGGCAGGTTATTTGTAGCGGTGTAAATCGGATGGTTCGTCACGATACGATATGATATCGATTCTCATACCCAGCGATACGATATTTTCCGATACCTCAAAAAAATATTCGATACGGTTACGATTCGATTCGATACAGGGGTATATCGATCGATATTTTGATATTTTATATCTATTTTAAACAACCATCTACATTTTTATTAACTCACAAATGCAACCAAAATATATAACAAGAACATTTATCTGAAAATTTTACATTCTGTACCTCAGTTGGGATATTCACAACAAAAAAAATAGGCCTAGACATTTTTTTAAATAATACAGAAAAGAAACAATTGGAAAAACAATTCTGGCTGCTACTATGGGCTCAGTGCTAAAATCTTTTCTACAGATAAACAAATTACAAGCAATAGCAGAAAATAACTACAATACAACAAAGACACAAGTTCAATTAGTGCTTTTCAGGTTTTTCAGCTCAGTCAAAAATACATTTTCAGGTACGCTACAGAAATGTAAGCCTAATCAAATGTAAAATAACTGCACAGTCTTCACTCTATAAATTAAATATAGATGAATCATTTCTGATGTTATAACGGTTAATTAGTCAGGAGCAGTGAGCACTTGTATTTTTCTTTGACAGCTTTAGATTTATTATTAGTTTGCTTTCACTTTAAGAACGAAGCATGGATTTAATATAGCCTACTGATAAACACGCCTTTTCTTTCTGAACTGTTTACGTTAAAACATATGCCTAACGACTGTGTTTACTAGGATATGCATCAAAATGCGCATTTTGATTTAATTTTGTCTGTATTTATTCATCCATGCACAAAAAAGCGGAAGAGAGAGAGCTCGATTTGGTATTCATGCGGTCTAGACGCGGCTGCCTGTGTGCGTGCACGCTAGAGCTGAAACAACTAATCGATTTAATCGATTAAAATCGATTATTAAAATAGTTGTCAACTAATTTAGTAATCGATTCGTTGCTAAATAATTTTTATTTGCCGTAAGCGGCTCATTTCATGCATATTTTAAATCTGCGGTGACCAAAGTGTGGCAGTAATGAGCCACCGGAGGTTTTACTCAGCCAGTACAGCAGGAGAAGTAGCGACTAGCCAATAGCTGGCCTCGTTATATGTCACGTGCTTCCCGCACAGCGTCTCTGCAGCATTCAGCGTGATGGGTGAGGCAGGCGGCAGTGAAGTAAGCTCGAGTAAGAAAAAGAAAAAAGCGGAAGCTAAAACTAATCGGACGAAGTCATCCAAAGTGTGGGAGCAAAAAGAGAGCAAGCCTAACTGTTAAGCCCTGAACATTTGGACTTGTTGACCTTTTTGCACTGCACTGCAAAGTTTTTCTCAAATAATGAGTGAATAGTGTTCTGCCTCATTTCCCACAGGTAGTCGAATTCCTGTCAGTTCAGGCATAAGCTGTTTTGTTAACATTTTATCGCTTTATTACATTTTTTAAATTTTGCACTGTTATAAGGACCACTACATATTTAAATCGGATGAAAATCACAGTGTGCAAAGACTTTTATTTGTGTAGATTCTGCAGTACAATGTTGTTTCCAAGTGTTTAGTCGTAAAAGCTGATAACATTGCTTTTTAACAATTAACATTTAAAGCTTTGTCGTTTACCAGTTCATAATTCAGTCTTGCAGCCTAATTATGACTGACTGAGAGAGGTTAATGTTTAAATGTATTTGAAATGCACTTTTTTCTAAGCATTCACTGCTCTTTTTCACACAGCAGGTTTTTTTGTGTGTGTCCAATTTTTTTTCTGGACAACCTTCTGATGGATTTTACTTTAAATTTTACTTTAAAATGTGAGTTCCATTCAGGTTTCATGCCATTGGCACTTTATTGGAAGGATTGTTTACAGTTTCACAGCATATGCTATAAAGCTGTTTCCCAGGTATAAGCTGTGTGTTTACAGGAAAAAAATAATAAAATGCAAATTACTGCAATTTTAATTCTGTTTTATTCTTATTCTTTGTGATATGTTCTGAAAGATTCCTTAATAAGCTTTGTTCGGGATGTTAAACTACTTTAGGAGCCCTAAGGACTGCCATGGTGAAATCATTATTTGAAATCTCCTTGTGAAATTTGCTAGAGTATGTATGGGTCAGTGTTTTGATTGCAGAAGTGTTCGACAAAGGATAACTAACACATAATAAAACACAACTCCAGGTATGTTTTTGATGAGGATATGACAATGCAAAATGGTTAAAATCTCTAAAAAGTCTATGTTGAATGATAAACACCCTTTGTTAATAATTTACTTGGGGAAAAAATGGGCAAAACTAAAATATAAGTACATAAACCGATTCATCGATTAATCGTAAAAATAATCGACCGATTAATCGATTATCAAAATAATCGTTAGTTGCAGCCCTAGTGCACGCGCTTCAGAAGTGTGCGCTGAAAACTTCTCACACAGCGCTCGACTGTTCCACCAACAATCACGAGCGTCTTTTATGCTCACCTTGTGCCTTCGGGCAAGGGCAGTCCTTATATCGAGTCCTGATACGCGAGTTTGAGCGAGAATGCACGCGTTGGCGGTAATGCGTAGATGGACATTATGTGAAAATGTGGACAGTGCCAAATAAGGTGCCTATTTATACTACAGATATCGATATTTTACGTGTGGCATCGATGCATCGTATCGTCAGACATCGCATCGATGTATCGATCCATATCGATGAATCGTTACACCCCTAGTTATTTGCGAATCTGTCTTTGGTGGCTGGAACAATAGTTCTGCCCGGACGATAACGCGAAGCTATATAGTTATTATCATCAATACGCAAAATGCACGATACAAGGAAATGGTCAGTAACATCATCACTTTGAGGTGAGATATCTATGTCAGTAAGATCGATTCCATGCGATATAATTCAATCTAGCGTATGATTAAATCGATGAGTGGGCCCGGTGACATTTTGCTTTACTCCAAAACAGTTTAATAAGTTAGTAAACGCAAGTCCTCATGCATCATTTGTATTATCAATATGAATGTTAATATCTCCGAAAATTAGCACTTTATCAGCGGTAACCAACAGGTCTGAGAGGAAATCTCCAAAATTCTTTTAGGAATTCTGTATACGGCCCTGGTGGTCTATACCACAGTAGCCAGAGAAAGAGATACGATAGATTTCTTTTGTATATCTGACAGTGTAACATTAAGCATAAGTATTTCAAATGATTTAAACCTGTATCCTGTTTTCTGGGTAACATTGAGAATATCACTATATATTGTTGCAACACCTCCCCCACAACCAGTCTGACGGGGCTTATGTTTATAACAGTAGTTTGGTGGAGTAGACTCATTTAGACCAATATAATCATTTGGTTTTAGCCAGGTTTCAGTCAAGCAGAGTACATCAAAACTATTATCTGTGATCATTTCATTTACAATAACTGCTTTGGGTGTGAGTGATCAAATGTTTATGAGCCCAAACTTTAAAAAATGTTTTTGTTCATTTATTTTACGTTTTTCTGGTTTAATCACGATAAGATAATTACAATAACTGCTTTGGGTGTGAATGATCTAATTTTTATGGGAACAGACTTTGTCTTAATAGATTGGACAGCGCAAGTACTTCTAACATTTAACCGGGTAGAACAAAAGCCATCATAGCAGTTATTTGAGAATTGGCTTACTAGTCATATGGAGCGTAGAGTCCTGGAGATGTTGTCCGACAGGAGTTCTGCTCCGACTCTGGGGTGCAGGCCATCAGCGCGAAAAAGCCTAGGTCGCTCCCAGAAAAGATTCCAATTATTAACAAAGAGTAGTTTCTGTTCTTAACACCATGACAATAGCCATTCATTTAAAGCAAAAAGTCGAATGAACCTATGTGTCTTAGTTGATACGTGGGGAGCAGTCCTGACACGATGATCGTCGCTTCGGGCGTTGTGCTGCACACCGTCTCGATCAGGCTGCTGAAGTCCCTCTTCAGTGTCTCCGTCTGCCGCTGCGTGGTGTCGTTAACCCCGGCGTGAAGCACGACCGCTATGGAGCTCTCGTCGGCCTTTAGGATCGCGGGTATCTGCGCAGAAACATCGAGAACACGAGCACCAGGGAAACAGTGAGTGTGCACTTTACCTTCGGCTATCGTAGCACGGACGTGTCGGACGATGGAGTCTCCGACGATCACAGCGTCACGTTCCGTCTCGTGGAGGGGAGAGAAGCGGTTCCGTGTGGAGATCTCGAAGACCGGAGGGGGAGAAGTCGTTGCCCGGGGCCTGACTCGCGTCCTCCGCTGCGGATGCACCCAGGGTCCGTGGTGTCCCGGCACCGGAGTGAAGGACATCTGGGCAGATCACGTCCTGGGTGCACCGGGCCTGTGCAGAGAAACACACGGGGTGGAGGTGGTGGGACTGTTAGTAGCACACTGCAAACTTACCCTGGACTTGTGAGCGTCAGCCCGGGAGGTTTTCCAGCGCGGCTCTCCGCTCTCTCAGCTGGGCCTGCCTCTGCTCCAGGACCCGAATCTGCTTCTCCACGGCCTCCAGCTCAAGCTGCACCGAATGCAGCTCGAACGTGTCGTCACCTGCACTCAAAGGTAGACAAACATCCGCCATTAAAGCAAGTAACAGTGAGTAAAGCAATTGTAATGTGTGTGAATAGAGTATTAGCGATGCATGCGGGTTTAGCGACAACCACGCTGGTGATGCTAATGGGCTATAAGCTACTAGCGGACTCGGGAAATCAAAATAAAACTAGCGATTACAAAGCGCTCTGATTGTTTTTGTTGTAGAATACGATAGAGGATATATTCACACGTTATAGAAATGAAAATGATGGTGTATAAAATAGATTTCAACAATAAAAAAATAGACGATAGAGAAGTAACGTGACAGAGCTCAAACTAGAGGCAGAGATGCTCGAGCGCTGGTGAACGGTCTTTACGTTGATTTGTTTTATTAGCTTTAGATTGTGAAATCACCCGGAAGAATATTCCCGAGTTTAATTTCTTGAGTGCAGAGTGGCAGTTAAGTTATAAGTTGTGTAAGTCGTGTGAAATCCGGAAGAAAATACCCGTGTTGTTTTTGGTTTATTGTGGGAATAAGCTTTGCAGTGGTTTATCTAGTTGAGAGTGCACGTTAAGTGTGTGTTTATTTTTCTTTAACACTGGGAGATCGTCGAAATCGGGAGATCTATATTGATTTTCGCGGCTGCATCTAACCAGTTCGAGGAGGGAGGAGTTCATGGAGATCCACTCAAGCGTCATCGTGAGATGTGTCATCATGGATGCTGGTTATCATCTCAGCAAGGAGTAAGGATTTGAGGTTCCTATTCTACAACTGGAATTCTTGTTGTCCTGATTCGTGAGTACTCTGGTTTTGCATCAAAGAGCTCCAACTAGCGTGCCATCTGTGTACTGAAAATCCCAGCTGGGTAAATTTTGATTATTGCAGTGACATTTTTTTTTATTTTTGAGGATATGTTGATTCATTGTTGTGACTGTAAATTGAATTATTTGGAAATTCAAAGAGAAACCAAAAAGGAAAAAAAAAGAGTTCCGGAGAAGAATAAATACATGTTTATTGATCTGCCATAATTTTGTTTGATTTTCTGTGGAAAGAATTGATTTGTTAATAGGTTTTTTTTTTATCTAAAGGGAAACACAGTAGTGGTTTATTCATTTATTATTTTCAGAAAAAGAAGAAACATAAATCTGACAATCTGGGTTATAGTTGTACTGTGACTGAAGAGAATGTGCCTTTACCGGGGTATTGGGTAAATTCAAGATCCCCTAGATAGATTTCTAACTTGTGAGCCATAAGATTCTACCCGGCGGGAGGGCTACACACAAAAAAAAATCTTAATGTAGTACAATCAGTTATATAAAATAAATTGTACTAAATTAATTGTTCTACATTTATAAACTGACAACCTATTTTTTATACTAAAATATTTGAATATCACTTCTCCACACCTTGTTCAAGCACACACTTCACCATTCTTTTAACTAACACTACTATCTTCACATGGCTCTAGTCGACAGATTTTCTCTTCCTCCTTTACAGCTGATAAAACTGAGCCCATTTCGCCTTCCTCACTATAAACTTTATCATCACATTCTGTACAGCACTGTTTATTCAAATGTTGTTCTATGATTTCTGAACTATGACCTTCCTTCATTGCATGATTTGAGAAGCTGTTGGTCTCCGTTTCTGCTTTCTTGTGCTCTGGCACAGTTATGTCATTGTTTGTGTTGTCTGGAAAGTTAATTTTTTGTCTCTTTAATTTCTGGAACATCATTTTTCTCTTTCATGCCTTGTTCTGACCCGCTGCTCTTATCTGTCTGCTCACCATCATCTTCTTCCTTATGAGGGAAGAATGCAGTTTGTTTATTTTCTAATTCCATATTCATGTTTGTAGATGGGACACTGGTGTCCAGGTTAGACGGTGGATCTGTAACAAAAATAAACAAGATGAAAAACCTCATCTACTGATCCAAAATACTAGTGACTACATCAATATCAAACTTCTGAATATAAAGAAAATGGATCAATGGGGAGCTTCGCTATGAAAAGGTAGATTACAAGGTTCAGCTAAAAATGGGGATCAAAATATATCAGATCAGATATTTATTACTGCAGTAATTTCTCTAAAATGTTTTGTTTCTCTGTATAAACATAATCCGTATTTTACCTGTGTGTATTCTACCTGTCACTTCGTGGTTTTCCTTTTCAGTTTTCTCTCCTCCTCCCTTTCCCCTTCTGGCCTCTGGTCATCCTCATTAATAGATGTACATTGGCTCTTGTTCTGCTGCTCAATTGACTCTTCACCATTTTCATTTTGGCTGCTCTTCTCATTTTTGTGTAGTTGTTCTCCTTCATTTCCGGTGTCCACTGTACTTCTTCCTGTCACAGCAGACTGTGGACTCACAATCTCTATGGTTGCAAACAAAAATTACAAATAAAAATTACAGTGTGTGTGTGTGTTACCAAGCTGCAAAAAGGACAAAAAAAAAAAGAAAAAAAAGAAAAGCAGCATAAAAGTATGATAAAAGTTGTCTGTACATCTGATGTGTTTTATTCATTCTCCTTAAGCCATGTGATTGCTTGGTGTGATAAACAAGACTGAGATTTAAATAGTTTTTCACTGAAAATTCTCCAAAATGCTGCAGATCTCAATCAAATACGGCACTTCTTGATGAATAACATCAGACTGTACACCCATGACATCATTAAACATCACTTACATCAAAACTGATGTCTGGTAGCAAATTTGACTTGAGATTGTCAGTGTTTAATATTTAGGTCTGTTCATCATATAAAAATGATGAAAAGTATGCACAAGCCACATGAATCACTTTTATTAGATTTTAATTTTGACTGATTTATTTCTATAACCTACAAATCAGATGAAGAAAGCTTTAAAGCTCATTTAAAGTCGATTTAAATACAAAGCAAGCAAAGTTTTGTTTTTCCAGAAAAGTTTATAATCTGTACCTGTGTTCATGTTGTCTATCTCTTCGTTTTTCTCTTCCTTCTCTTTTTTCACTTCAGGTGTCTGGTCTTCCTCATTTTTTTTTTCTCTCCCAGTGTCTCAATCTTCTCCTTAGTTGTCTCCTCTTCATCTTCTCTCTCATTTTTATCTGCATCTTTAGTGTCCTGCTCTCTCAGTGTCTCAATCTGCTCCTCAGGAGACTCCTCTTCATCTTCACTCTCATTTTTATCTGCATCTTTAGTGTCCTGCTCTCTCAGTGTCTCAATCTGCTCCTCAGGAGATTCCTCTTCATCTTTTCTCTCATTTTTCAGTATTTTACTTTTCTCCATTTCTTCTTGGGTTTGTAAGGATTTCTGGCTGTCTGCTTCTGTGTCTGTTTCATCAGCTTTGCCGTTAGCGTTTTCTTCTGCTTCATCTGCATTTTCGCTGTTTTTCTCATTTTTGTCAAGTTCTCCATTTGTATTTCCTGTGTCGTCTTTGTTTTTTTCTGTTATAGCAGATTGCGGACTTTCCTTCAAAAGTTTTTGTCCTTCATGAGTTTCACCTGCATTCTCCGATTCACTGTCCTGATCCCAGTTTTTATCAGCAATAGATTCTTTTGGGGCAGTAAGTCTGGTACGGCAAGGGAGTGTGGCTTCAGATGAACCTAAAACAAAGCACTCAGAGACCTTAACAACGGATTCATGTGTCAACCTTGAAAGTCATTCTTTCTCAATAAGAGCTGAGAGTTTGTAGTGATATTCAGCAACATGAGCAACAAATGTGATGTCACCATGTCTAATTACAATGTTGTTACTAATAATAGCAAAAATAGTAAATCTTTTGTTACCTGGCATAGCCTCCGTTGGTACGCTTCTCAACAAGGTATTGCATTCACCTACTAAGTAAGAAACATATACAGGTCCTTCTCAAAAAATTAGCATATTGTGAAAATGTTCATTATTTTCCATAATGTAATGATAAAAAATTAACTTTCATATATTTTAGATTCATTGCACACCAACTGAAATATTTCAGGTCTTTTATTGTTTTAATACTGATGATTTTGGCATACAGCTCATGAAAACCCAAAATTCCTATCTCAAAAAATTAGCATATTTCATCCGACCAATAAAAGAAAAGTGTTTTTAATACAAAAACAGTCAACCTTCAAATAATTATGTTCAGTTATGCACTCAATACTTGGTCGGGAATCCTTTTGCAGAAATGACTGCTTCAATGCGGCGTGGCATGGAGGCAATCAGCCTGTGGCACTGCTGAGGTGTTATGGAGGCCCAGGATGCTTAGTTAGCGGCCTTAAGCTCATCCAGAGTGTTGGGTCTTGCGTCTCTCAACTTTCTCTTCACAATATCCCACAGAGTCTCTATGGGGTTCAGGTCAGGAGAGTTGGCAGGCCAATTGAGCACAGTAATACCATGGTCAGTAAACCATTTACCAGTGGTTTTGGCACTGTGAGCAGGTGCCAGGTCGTGCTGAAAAATGAAATCTTCATCTCCATAAAGCTTTTCAGCAGATGGAAGCATGAAGTGCTCCCAAAATCTCCTGATAGCTAGCTGCCTTGACCCTGCCCTTGATAAAACACAGTGGACCAACACAAGCAGCAGACATGGCTCTCCAGACCATCACTGACTGTGGGTACTTGACACTGGACTTCAGGCATTTTGGCATTTCCTTCTCCCCAGTCTTCCTCCAGACTCTGGCACCTTGATTTCCGAATGACATGCAAAATTTGCTTTCATCCAAAAAAAAAGTACTTTGGACCACTGAGCAACAGTCCAGTGCTGCTTCTCTGTAGCCCAGGTCAGGCGCTTCTGCCACTGTTTTTGGTTCAAAAGCACACGCCTGTGCACGGTGGCTCTGGATGTTTCTACTCCAGACTCAGTCCACTGCTTCCGCAGGTCCCCCAAGGTCTGGAATCGGTCCTTCTCCACAATCTTCCTCAGGGTCCGGTCACCTCTTCTCGTTGTGCAGCGTTTTTTGCCACACTTTTTCCTTCCCACAGACTTCCCACTGAGGTGCCTTGAAACAGCACTCTGGGAACAGCCTATTCGTTCAGAAATTTCTTTCTGTGTCTTACCCTCTCGCTTGAGGGTGTCAATGATGGCCTTCTGGACAGCAGTCAGGTCGGCAGTCTTACCCGTGATTGCGGTTTTGAGTAATGAACCAGGCTGGGAGTTTTTAAAAGCCTCAGGAATCTTTTGCAGGTGTTTAGAGTTAATTAGTTGATTCAGATAATTAGGTTAATAGCTCGTTTAGAGAACCTTTTCATGATATGCTAATTTTTTGAGATAGGAATTTTGGGTTTTCATGAGCTGTATGCCAAAATCATCAGTATTAAAACAATAAAAGACCTGAAATATTTCAGTTGGTGTGCAATGAATCTAAAATATATGAAAGTTTAATTTTATCATTACATTATGGAAAATAATGAACTTTTTTCACAATATGCTAATTTTTTGAGAAGGACCTGTATATATTTCATTTTAAATGTATGGTAATTTTTTGAGTTGGTCATGTGTATATTTCAATAACTCATCCAATCCTCAAATAATAAGATGGGCTACCATGCAAATTAAACAGTATGCAAATATAATTTAGTGAATTTCTTCTTCAATAGAAAAGCAAGCAAAGTAGAAGTATACATTTTCAAAAATTCTTCTCTTACCACTTTCAGGGTCCATATTGTTTAGTCCAGACATCCCTACTTCTCGTGCATGACAAAAAAAGAAAATTATTTTAATCTACAGGTGCTGGTCAAATAATTAGAATATCATCAAAGAGTTGATTTATTTCACTAATTCCATTCAAAAAGTGAAACTTGTCTATTATATTCATTCATTACACACAGACTGATATATTTCAAATGTTTATTTCTTTTAATTTTGATGACAACTAAGGAACATCCCCAATTCAGTATCTCAGAAAATTAGAATATTACTTAAGACCAATACAAAGAAAGGATTTTTAGAAATCTTGGCCAACTGAAAAGTATGAACAGGAAAAGTATGAGCATGTGTAAGGGAAACAGGTCAATTTAGCTCAAAGGGAATCATTTAAGATTTTAAAGGGAATTTGAACAGAATCACTGTTTCACGGCTGATCACTGAAATGGCCAGTGATTCACTGAACAAGCCGTATAACATCAAATCTGCACTGGATATTAATATCCAAAGTATAGTGAAAACACTATCAATTAGCACAGTAACAAGATTGGCAGTTTAAGACATTAACTTGTAAGCACAAAACACAAGATACTTCTCTTTTCAATATGAATAAGGCTTTATTAGATAAATGTAAGACATATAAACTAATCTAACACATAAGCACACGCACTCACATTCACACAAGTTGCAGGAAGATAGAAAGTGAGGAAAGAATGAGTTTAAGAGAATGAAAATGTGGAATCCCAAGTTTATAGCAATATGTGAAATTGCATAAACATGATCAACCATCAGTCACTTAATTAACCCTCGCTTTGAGTTCCTCAATGAGGTTAAAATTATATTAGATACACCAGTACAGATCAGAGTCTGGAGGATACTTGCGTTGCCTCTGTGAAGGGGGTTCCCTTTGTTGTAGTTGAAAAGGGGGTTTCCCGAGGTTGCTGATTGGCTGGAAGTTCAGTAGTCGTTGAAGTGACATCTTGGGAAGCCCGTGGTTGGGCGTTGGCTGACGATGCGGAGTTGTGGTCTGGTTGAAGTTGAACGGGCACTCGAGATGGGACTCGGAGACAAAACTTAACTCAGAACACGAACTCTCAACAGAAAAGAAAAGAAACTAAAGTAAAAGAACAGAAGTAAAGTTTGACGAGACTAGGTGGTGTTTCTTCTCATCGTGGCGAAGTAGCAGCAGGCGTGCAGGCCAAAGCACACTGGAACAGCGCTCAAAGAACGCTAAAAGTGATGACTAAAAGCAGCAGCTGAAAAGCCAAAGCTAAAAGCCGGCTAAAAGCAAAATTTGATGGTGTCCTGATTATTTAAACTGGCCTTTTGGCCACACCTCAAATGTTGTCTTGACCAATTAGATATTGTCTTTGCTCGGGGTGTTGCGATGTTCGTCCTACCCATTCATAAATCTTATGTTATCTTATCAATCACGTGGTCCGAATTTTCCCACTCTTGCAGGGTATAATTTTGGACATGATTCCTATGATAAGAATATGATACATTTGACAAATAACTGATGGTCAGAAACGTTTCAAGCAAGAAGATTCGAACACACACATACTAAACATGAATATGAATACTTAAGCTATTCAATAGTTATTAAAAAGACATACACTAAGTGATAAGAAACATGATAGTCAAATGTGTAGGTTTCATAAATGATATGGAGTTAAGCAATGGACTGATATTCCTTTAGAAGTCTTTTTGTGTTCATCTGCTTTTCTTTGACATAAGGATGTTCTGTGGATACCAGAGGTTAAAAAGTCCCCTTAGGAATTTCAGTCTGGTTCTGCTAGGTGGAGGGAAGTCAATCCAACGATCTTGTTTACTCTCATGGGTTTACATGTGATGGCCAGGCTGTGCATCTCTTTGACCATCAATCTGGATTACTTGCAACAAATTTGACAATCTTTTCTCTGAATTGAAATTGTCAATAATTGTTCTAATGGTGTTAATGTTGAAAGCTGTTCTCTGAAAGAGTTGGTTGGTTATCTTGCTTCAGACTGTGGTGCTAGGAGTTGATTTACAACATCCTGTTGCCTTTCTGAGGAATTCGGCTCCTCATGTTTCAACCATAGTCCTGATCGAATCTTTAATTTGTCTGGTTCAGGTCTGATACACTACACATGTACAGCACTCAATACTTAGTTGGGGTTCCTTTTGCCTGAATTACTGCAGCAATGTGGCGTGGCATGGAGTCGATCACTCTGTGGCACTGCTCAGGTGTTATGAGAGCCCAGGTTGCTCTGACAGTGGCCTTCAGCTCTTCTGCATTCTTGGGTTTGGCATATCACATTTTCCTCTTCACAATATCCAATAGATTTTATATGGGGTTAAGGTCAGGCGAGTTTGCTGGCCAATTAAGAACAGGGATACCATGGTCTTTAAACCAGGTACTTGTAGCTTTGGCACTGTGTGCAGGTGCCAAGTCCTGTTGGAAAATGAAATCTGCATCTCCATAAAGTTGGTCAGCAGCAGGAAGCATGAAGTGCTCTAAAACTTCCTGGTATACGGCTGCATAGACCTTGGACATCAGAAAACACAGTGGACCAACACCAGCAGATGATATGGCACCCCAAACCATCACTAACTGTGGAAACTTTACACTCGACCTCAAGCAACGTGGACTGTGTGCCTCTCCTCTCTTCCTCCAGACTCTGGGACCCTGATTTCCAATGGAAATGCAAAATTTACTTTCATCAGAGAACATAACTTTGGACCACTCAGCAGCAGTCCAGTCCTTTTTGAAGCAAGACATTTCTGACACTGTCTATTGTTCAAGAGTGGCTTGACACAAGGAATGCGACAGCTGAAACCCATGTCTTGCATACGTCTGTGCGTAGTGGTTCTTGAAGCACTGACTCCAGCTGCAGTCCACTCTTTGTGAATCTCCCCCACATTTTTGAATGGGTTTTTTTGAAACCCATGTCTTGCATAGTTTTGTTATTAGTGTTGCTTGTACACTTTTTTCTACCACATCTTTTCCTTCTCTTCGCCTCTCTATTAATGTGCTTGGACACAGAGCTCTGTGAACAGCCAGCCTCTTTTGCAATGACCTTTTGTGTCTTGCCCTCCTTGTGCAAGGTGTCAAAGGTCGTCTTTTGGACAACTGTCAAGTCAGCAGTCTTCCTCATGATTGTGTAGCCTACAGAACTAGACTTAGAGACCATTTAAAGGCCTTTGCAGGTGTTTTGTGTTAGAGTTACTGAACCTTTTCACAATATTTTAATTTTCTGAGACACTGAATTTGGGATTTTCCTTAGTTGTCAGTTATAATCATCAAAATTAAAAGAAATAAACATTTGAAATATATCAGTCTGTGTGTAATGAATGAATGTAATATACAAGTTTCACTTTTTGAATGGAATTAGTGAAATAAATCTACTTTTTGATGATATTCTAATTATATGACCAGCACCTGTATGTAATATAATCTTTGTGAGACATGGGTGTTAATTAAAGATACATTTTGAAGGTGATATGTTGAATATTTTTTCATGGCACTTACAATGTTGTTTTTTACATCTGTAGAGGTAAAATGCCAGCACAGCAATCAGAATAATGAAAAGCACTGTTACTATTATGACTGCAGGGCTTCCTCTGCCTGCAAACAAAACCATTCAAGAAACAGCTTAAAGCATTTACCATCAAAGTCTCAAAACCATAAAAACCATCCAAAATACTACTCCAGAAAATATGACCCAGAAAGCATTGAATACAGGTCGAAGGATGGTAGAAAGCATGAAACTATCATGTAGAGACATTTAGAAAAATGTACATAAATTAGAATAAATATCAATGTTTGAATCTAAAACATTGATATAATATATATATATATATATATATATATATATATATATATTTTTTTTTTTTAAATCTAAAAGAGCCTCTGGCTTAAATTACAGAATATAAATCTCACCGATTCGTTTAATCTCCACATCGCATGCTGCGGTGGTTTTGTGGGCATTCTGTGTCCAGGAATAGTCTGGGTCTTGGATCCACTCAATGGCTTTGCAGAAGAACTTCCCCTGGTCTGACTGCTGCACTTGAGGCATTTTCAGTCTGTAGGTTGTGTCCTCCACCTTATCCATGCTGATAAGATGAGCACGATAGCGATCCACAAATCCAGCTCCTGGCTTTACAGTCAGATCTCTGTCCAGAGTGATGATTGGCCGGGGGTTTTCATCCTCTTCACCATGGAGAAACCAGGTGACCATCAGATGAGTATGTTGAAAAGTCTGGCTGGAGACCTGGCACTCAAGCTGAAGAGGATCACCTTCAGACAAGCTCTGAGAGGGAGAGCCAGAGTATAATGCCTCCAGAGTGTCTGCAATCACTGTGGAAAAACAGACTTTTTTTTTCCTTTTTTTCACTGAAAATGTATTAACAAAGTGACAAAAAGTGATTGACCAATTTGCATTTTTCAATGCCAATACCAGCATCTAGAGAACTGATATCAGCTGATACTACATGGGTGACTGATGGATGATGCAGTAGTGTTTAATATAAATATCACCTTCTTTTGGGATACATGGGAATGTGAATGGATGTTAAAACCCTCTGGAGTCTAAGGGTATTTTTGGGGCCTGGAGAAGTTTTGTCATGCCCTGACATTTGTGCTTTTTTCAGTTTCTTATAAATATCTAAATGGCTAAAGTCTAATCTCACTGTAATCAGCACAAACTAGGCTATAATAATAATATGTGAGCAGCATGTATGTACATGATTGTGTTTTTGAGAAAAAAAATGTTATGCGTGGTTAGTGAAAAAACTAAAAATGTTAAATCACTTGGAAAAGGCAATAAAACACATACAGAAAATTGGTTCCCAGGACTTTTGAGAACTGGAGCTTGTAGCCTAGAATTTTTTTTTTCTAAATGATGTGAAAATCATCTTGTTTACTCACTTACAGAAAACAATATATTGATTTAAATTTTCTAAGACACTTTTTGTTGGTAAAAGTCATATGCGAGTAGGCGTCAACTATCATGAATTCACACCTGAGAAGACAAAGGCCTGCATAATGAGCTGCATAATGAGCCATTCAGTCAGCTGTGTGACTGAGAGGGATGAGTTACAAGAAAGAATGTGAGGACAAAATAAATGTATATAATTTTATGTTTGTAGTTTATTTAGAATATATTTAATTATCCCACAACATAATTTAATATTCACTTGTGAGTGCAGTTAAACAGTTTATTAGGAACAATCAAAGCTGACTTTCAAACTGAATTTTTTGCATCATTACTCCAGTCACACAATCCTTCAGAAATCCTTTTAACAATCTTATTTTCTACAAAAAAAACATTTATTGTTATTATTATCATTATTATTATTATTATTATTATTATTAATGTTGAAAAGAGCTGAGAATATTTTTTTTTAGGTTTTTTATGGGGGATAAATTGAAAGAACAGCAATGTTTGTTACATTTGTTACAGTTACCTTTATTGTTACATTTATATTATTTACATCAAGCTTTTGAATGGTATAGTAGTGTATATTGTTATTGAAACTTCATAATATTTCACTTGATTATACATTTAGTCAGGAATTATAGTTTGAAAAAAAGTCTTTGGAAAAAGTCTAACCAGTAAAATGTTTACACGTTATGTGAAAACTAGTACAAGTATATAAATAAATAAAAAGAGACTTACTCATGTTTATGAACTCTGCTGAATAAAGTGCTTCATTCTTTTTTCTGAGGAAATCCAAATCTCAAATCCTCAACCACATCACATCTTTTTGGGGTGAATTATGTCTTATTTCTCTCATCGCGAAGCAAACAGTAAAATAATAAAAACTTGAAGAACAGTCTCGCTGCGTTGTCTTCTGTTGTGTGGGCGTATTCAAAAGCCGCGCGCTTCAGTGAAACATTTGAATCTCAAAAGCGCGCTCGGCGCGGGGGCGTGGTCGCATTAGAAGATAATGAAGTGAGACGTGAAAAACGTACATCGCGTTGTTTTCATATGGATTACTTTATCACAGAATATTTGTTTTCGGCAGCACTTGTTTAGTTTAAAAGTAGACATGTCAGGCTTTCTATAAATATCTCTCTCATGTCTCTTTGTTGAGTATTCACTGAGTTACAGTTCATTTTAATGACGCATTTGTATCTGAAGATCAGCGCAGACAAAGGCTGCAGACAGCACTCCTTGTTTGTTATCTTTATTTTATAAGTGCACAAAGTTTTGTTGTTATTATGTCTGTATACAAAAAAAGTAGACCCTTTACAGATTCGATTGATGTATTGCACTTATCTGTACGATCAAAAATGAAAGTGTAATTTAAGTTCTTTTCGGGGTTATCAGGAGAAAATACCCCAAAACGCGTATACGCGTTAATCGACTCCAGAGGGTTAAAGAATGGATTTCTTTTTCAATAATCTCAAAATGTCAAATCATATAATTAATCACCCAAACCCTCAAAATAAATAAATATCTTACCATTAAGCTTTGCTTCATCATCATAATCTCCGTAATATACACCACCTGTGTGTAGGGTCTCACAGAGCAAATCACCTGCATCATTCTCCTGCAAATTTTTTATCCACAAGAGAACTGAAGATCCTGACAGCCTTTGAATATAAATCTCTTTATTACTTATTCTACCGGAGAACATTCTGTAGGCAAAGTCTGGGTCACTGGTACTGATTATGTTTAAAAACACATTTGGTTTCTTGAGAATGAACTGAAAATTCCAGTTAGGTGGGCCTGTAAACCCTGTAACATTACAGGATATGGACATGGGATATCCTTTCACTCTATACAGAGGACCTTCCTGGATCTGGACCTGAATCTGACCACTGCACAGATCTGTGTGGAGAGAGGAATTAGATCATTAGAGGAAACCTTTAAATGGGTCATAGGATGCTTTTTTAAAGATCATTATCTTGTGTATTTAGTGTAACAGAATATGTTGACATGCTTTAATGTTCAAAAACACATAATTTTTTTAAATACTGTAAATTATTGTAGGTCCTCTATGCCCCGCCTCTCTCAAACGAGTCATTTTCTACAAAGTCCCTCCTTCCAACAAGCGCAGTATGCTCTGATTGCCCAACTGACCCAGTGCATTGTGATTGGCTGAAAACAGCAAGCACTGTTGGAAATGTAATGCCCCTTTTCATAATCGTGAGTTTCATCTTTCAAAATAAATGTAAAGACAGTTAATAATATCCTTAGTTTTACCATCAGTTCAAGCCCGAAAGAGGAACAGAGTTTCGTGACGGACATTTAGAAAAATTTACATAAATTAGAATAAATATCAATGTTTGAATCTAAAACATTGATATATATATATATATATCTATATATATTTAAATCTAAAAGAGCCTCTGGCTTAAATTACAGAATATAAATCTCACCGATTCGTTTAATCTCCACATCGCATGCTGCGGAGGTTTTGTGGGCAATCTGTGTCCAGGAATGGTCTGGGTCTTGGATCCACTCAATGGCTTTGCAGAAGAACTTCCCCTGGTCTGACTGCTGCACTTGAGGCATCTTCAGTCTGTAGGTTGTGTCCTCCACCTTATCCATGCTGATAAGACGAGCACGATAGCGATCCTCAAATCCAGCTTCTGGCTTTACAGTCAGATCTCTGTCCAGAGTAATGATTGGCCGGGGGTTTTCATCCTCTTCACCATGGAGAAACCAGGTGACCATCAGATGAGTATGTTGAAAAGTCTGGCTGGAGACCTGGCACTCAAGCTGAAGAGGATCACCTTCAGACAAGCTCTGAGAGGGAGAGCCAGAGTATAATGCCTCCAGAGTGTCTGCAATTACTGTGGAAAAAACAGACTTTTTTTTTTCCATTTTTTCACTGAAAATGTATTAACAAAGTGACAAAAAGTGATTGACCAATTTGCATTTTTCAATGCCAATACCAGCATCTAGAGAACTGATATCAGCTGATACTACATCTGTGACTGATGGATGATGCAGTAGTGTTTAATATAAATATCACCTTCTTTTGGGATACATGGGAATGTGAATGGATGTTAAAGAATGGATTTCTTTTTCAATAATCTCAAAATGCCAAATCATATCATTAATCACCCAAACCCTCAAAATAAATAAATATCTTACCATTAAGCTTTGTTTCATCATCATAATCTCCGTAATATACACCACCTGTGTGTAGGGTCTCACAGAGCAAATCACCTGCATCATTCTCCTGCAAATTTTTTATCCACAAGAGAACTGAAGATCCTGACAGCCTTTGAATATAAATCTCTTTATTACTTATTCTACCGGAGAACATTCCGTAGGCAAAGTCTGGGTCACTGGTACTGATTATATTTAACTCCATATTTGGTTTCTTGAGAATGAACTGAAAATCCCGGGTAGGTGGGCCTGTAAACCCTGTAACATTACAGGATATGGAGATGGGATATCCTTTCACTCTATACAGAGGACCTTCCTGGATCTGGACCTGAATCTGACCACTGTGCAGATCTGTGTGGAGAGAGGAATTAGATCATTAGAGGAAACCTTTAAATGGGTCATATGATGCTTTTTTAAAGATCATTATCTTGTGTATTTAGTGTAACAGAATATATTGACATGCTTTAATGTTCAAAAACACATAATTTTTTTAAATACTGTAAATTATTGTAGGTCCTCTATGCCCCGCCTCTCTCAAACGAGTCATTTTCTACAAAGTCCCTCCTTCCAACAAGCGCAGTATGCTCTGATTGGCCAACTGACCCAGTGCATTGTGATTGGCTGAACACCGCAAGCACTGTTGAAAATTACGGCCCTTTCCATAATCGTGAGTTTCTTGTTTGAAATTTAATGTAATGAGGTTTGATATTATCCTTAGTTTTACCATCAGTTCAAGCCCGAAAGAGGAACAGAGTTTCGTGACGGACATTTAGAAAATTTTACATAAATTAGAATAAATATCAATGTTTGAATCTAAAACATTGATATATATATATATATATATATATATATATATATATATATATATATATATATATATATATATATATATATATATATATATATATATAAAATCTAAAAGAGCCTCTGGCTTAAATTACAGAATATAAATCTCACCGATTCGTTTAATCTCCACATCGCATGCTGCGGAGGGTTTTGTGGGCAATCTGTGTCCAGGAATGGTCTGGGTCTTGGATCCACTCAATGGCTTTGCAGAAGAACTTCCCCTGGTCTGACTGCTGCACTTGAGGCATCTTCAGTCTGTAGGTTGTGTCCTCCACCTTATCCATGCTGATAAGACGAGCACGATAGCGATCCTCAAATCCAGCTCCTGGCTTTACAGTCAGATCTCTGTCCAGAGTAATGATTGGCCGGGGGTTTTCATCCTCTTCACCATGGAGAAACCAGGTGACCATCAGATAAGTATGTTGAAAAGTCTGGCTGGAGACCTGGCACTCAAGCTGAAGAGGATCACCTTCAGACAAGCTCTGAGAGGGAGAGCCAGAGTATAATGCCTCCAGAGTGTCTGCAATTACTGTGGAAAAACAAACTTTTTTTCCATTTTTTCACTGAAAATGTATTAACAAAGTGACAAAAAGTGATTGACCAATTTGCATTTTTCAATGCCAATACCAGCATCTAGAGAACTGATATCAGCTGATACTACATGGGTGACTGATGGATGATGCAGTAGTGTTTAATATAAATATGACCTTCTTTTGGGATACATGGGAATGTGAATCAATGTTAAAGAATGGATTTCTTTTTCAATAATCTCAAAATGCCAAATCATATCATTAATCACCCAAACCCTCAAAATAAATAAATATCTTACCATTAAGCTTTGCTTCATCATCATAATCTCCGTAATATACACCACATGGGTGTAGGGTCTCACAGAGCAAATCACCTGCATCATTCTCCTGCAAATTTTTTATCCACAAGAGAACTGAAGATCCTGACAGCCTTTGAATATAAATCTCTTTATTACTTATTCTACCTGAGAACATTCCGTAGGCAAAAGTCTGGGTCACTGGTACTGATTATGTTTTAAAAAACACATTTGGTTTCTTGAGAATGAACTGAAAATTCCGGTTAGGTGGGCCTGTAAACCCTGTAACATTACAGGATATGGACATGGGATATCCTTTCACTCTATACAGAGGACCTTCCTGGATCTGGGCCTGAATCTGACCACTGCACAGATCTGTGTGGAGAGAGGAATTAGATCATTAGAGGAAACCTTTAAATGGGTCATATGATGCTTTTTTAAAGATCATTATCTTGTGTATTTAGTGTAACAGAATATGTTGACATGCTTTAATGTTCAAAAACACATATTTTTTTTAAATACTGTAAATTATTGTAGGTCCTCTATGCCCCACCTCTCTCAAACGAGTCATTTTCTACAAAGTCCCTCGTTCCAACAAGCGCAGTATGCTCTGATTGGCCAACTGACCCAGTGCATTGTGATTGGCTGAGCACCGCAAGCACTGTTGGAAATGTAACGGCCCTTTCCATAATCGTGAGTTTCATCTTTCAAAATAAATGTAAAGACAGTTAATAATATCCTTACTTTTACCATCAGTTCAAGCCCGAAAGAGGAACAGAGTTTCGTGACAGACACAGTGATAAAGCTCTTATGTGTTTGCAGTATGCAAGCCATGGATGGTTAAGACAGCTGACTCTGTGATGTGACCCGGTCTCTCTCTCTCTTTCTTTCTCTCTCTCTCTCTCTCTCTCTCTCTCTCTCACTCACACAACATTTTCTCTTAAAGGCGTCATATGATGCGATTTCAAGTTTTCCTTTCTCTTTGGAGTGTTACAAGCTGACTGTGCATAGATAAGATCCCTGAATTTGCAAAGACTCAAAACCAAAGAGATATTCTTTGTTTTAATTCTGATGGTTTCGACTTACAGCTTAGGAAGATTAAAAATTCAGTATCTCAAAAAATTAGAATATTTTCTCAAAGATCAATCAAAAAAAGATTTACAAAGCAGAAATGTTCAAGATCTCCAAATTAGGTTTAATTATGCACTCAATACTTGGGTGGGGCTCCTTTTGCATGAATTACTGCTTCAGTGCTGCGTGGCATGAAGGTGATCAGCCTGTGGCACTGCTGAGGCGTTACTGAAGCCCAGGTTGCTTTGATAGTAGCATTCAGCTCCTCTGTATTGTTTGTCAGATGTTACTTATCTTCCTCTTCACAATACTCCATAAATTATCTGTGAGGTTCAGGTGAGTTGGCTGGCCAATCAAGCACAGTAATATCATGGAAGTGGTTTTGACACTGTGGGTAGGTGCTAAGTCCTGCGGCAAAATGAAATCAGCATCTCCATAAAGCTTGTCAGCAGATGGAAGCATGAAGTGCTCCAAAATCTCCTGGTAGACGGCTGCATTGACTTTGGACTTGATAAAATACAATGAACCAACGCCAGCAGACGTCACGGGAACCCGAATCATCACTGACTTCAGAAACTTCACACTGGACTTTGGATTCTGTGCCTCTCCAGTCTTCCTCCAGACCTTGACGCATAGTAGAGATGCACAGCAGCGTCTCTACTTCCTCCACAAACTGAGAAGAGCCAGAGCCCCGGCCCCCATCATGTGCACCTTCTACAGAGGCACCATTGAGAGCATCCTGACTAGCTACATCACTGTGTGGTATGGCGCCTGCAACGCGTCCTGCCGGAAGACCCTGTAACGCATAGTGAGAGCAGCTGAGAAGATCATTGGTGTCTCCCTTCCCTCCCTCCAGGACATTTATGGAACCCGTCTCACCCGTAAAGCCCTCTGCATTGCAGGTGATACCACACACCCGTCACACAGCTTCTTCAGTCTGCTGCCATCAGGGAGGAGACTGCGGAGTCTTCAGGCCAGGACCAGCAGACTGAAGGACAGCTTCATGCATCAGGCTGTCAGGAAGCTGAACTCGCTCCCGAACTTGCCCCCCCGTCCCTCTTCTGCCCCAGGCACCACTGAACTATGAACCCCCTCCTCTCCTCTGCCACCCTCCCCAGCACCCACATCCCTAGGTCCTTCCACTTTCCCCTCCCACTAACATACAGTGACATGAACCAGACACTTCGTGCAGCATTGGTCTGCTCACTACCTCATTCAGCATAGAACTGACATCATTGTACTGACTCTTCAGTCAGTTTAAATAAAGAACTGCTCCCTGATCTCTTTGTCACTTTAATCAGACTGAATAAGCTATTTCGCACTACAATCTTTTTATCTGCACTGTTTGTTTATTTCACTGGTTTGCAATCTGCCATGTGCCTTGAGCTGCTTTATTTAACTTTATTATTATTTTCCTTATTTTTTACATGCCCTTATTTGTATTTTTTATTTTATATTTAATCTTTATTTTTAGGCTCTACTGTTAGTGTTATCTGTATGCACCCTGGGTCTGAGAGTAACGCAATTTCAATTCTCTATGTATGTGCTGTACATGTGGAAGAATTGACAATAAAGCAGACTTGACTTGACTTAACTTCCAAATGAAATGCAAAATTTACTTTCATCTGAAAAGAAGACTGTAGACCTCTGAGCAACAGTCCAGTTCTCATTACCCCAGGTGAAATGCTTCTGACATTTTTTCTGGTTCAGGAGTGGCTTGGTTCTAGGAATGTGACAGCTGTAGCGCATTCCTGAAGACGTCTGAGTGTGGTGACTCTTGATGCTCTGACTCTGGCTTCAATCCACTCCTTGTGAAGTTCTTGAATCTGCTTTTCCTAAAAATCTTCCCACGGCTGTGGTCATTCCTGTTGCTTGTGCATTTTTCCCTACCTCACCTTTTCCTTCCAGTAAACATTTTATGAATATATTTCGATACAGCACTCTGTGAACAGCCAGCCCTTTCAGCAATAACCTTCTGTGACTTACCCTCCTTGTGGAGGGTGTCGATGATTGTCTTCTGGACAACTGTCAAGTCAGTAGTCTTTCCCATAATTGTGGTTGCATGTTCTAAACTAGCCCAGGAGGTACCCAGTATTTATACTCAAAATTAACCAAACTAATCAAGCTCAAAATTGAATATTCTAATTAAGCTGTAAATCGTAACCATCAGAATTAAAACAAATAATTCTTAAAATATTTCAGTTTGTGTGCAATGAATATAGAATATAAAAAAGCTTGCTTTTTTGGATTAAATTTAAAAAAAATAAAGAACTTTTCCATGATATTCTAATTTTTTTGAGAAGTACCTGTAAACCAAACCTGGGGTTGAAAGGTCAAAACAACTCAGAACTGCATCTCTTGTTGTCAAAACACATTTTTCACCCAACTTTTGTCGCGCCAATGCTATAATTTGATAGGTTATCAAGGCATATGTGATCCAAGTTTAACATTTTCTCCAATGGAAATTCAAAATGCATACACATGGATAATCTAAAAGGATAAAATAACTCACAAGAACTACAAACATGGAGATGAAAAAAGGCAGTTACAGACCAACAGTTAAGTAGATAATTAATATCAAACTTGGTGATATTTGGCCATTAGCTTTTAAATACAACATTATGCAAAAATATGAGTTCTCCGCATGAAGACCCGTGACTAGCAGATCAAAAGTCAGTAGTGTGCACCTTTTTTTCACAAAAATAGTACATAGGGCATAGAATAATAGGATTCTCAGAAGCAGAAGAGTCATAGTGGGGTAAACTTCTATAGTGGTGAATGGGAACTACAAATGTGTATGTGTGTGCAAATTGCATTTCCATTTGTGTAACAGAGTTAGAATTGCATTTAGTTTTATTGTGAATCCTCCTGAATTCAACAGTAGTTATTCATTTCATGTTAAAATAGTGCCCTCATGTGGTTTGTTTGGGAGCTGCAGACAAAAATGCGTGGTTTGACGCAATATAGCGTAACACACCAGTTGCTACGGGGAATGCGTGCTTTTGATGTGTAATGTCTGCAGCGAAACACCACTGAGAGGATGTTTTATTTCACTTTTCAGTAAACACGGATCAACAAAAATGATTTGTCCTTGCATTTATTGGGGAATTGAGCCCACTGACTCCTGTTCATCTGAGTGCACGAAGGACGTGTGAACGAATTGGTTAAATCACAACGCAGAATACGAGAGAGAGACCAGATCCAGTTACAAAAGCGACGAGAACCGTCACATTTGCACCAGAAGCAAAATAATAATAATAATAATAAATAAATAATAATAAATTCAGTCGCATTTCTATGCCTTTCCTAAAGAGAGAGAGAGAAAATCAAGATATTTATAACTGTGTTCAGAAGAGATATTTTGCCATTTTTATAAACACCCACAAAACTGTTTTAACTACTTTTCTGAAATTTAATGCCAAGGTGAAACTATATCACAAAGTATAATATTATAAATGAATTATAAAAAACTGGGTAACATTTTATTTTACAGTGTCCTTATTACACATTACATACGTACTTACTACAGTAATGACACTAAATTAAATAATTGCATTTAATAAACCTAAACCAAACCCTAATCCTAACCATAACCCATAGTAAATGTTGTTAATTAATATTACTAAGCACTTCAATGTGCAATTAATCTGTAACAAGAGCAGCATACAATAAATTGCAACCAAACATTATATTTACGATGTAGAAATGATTCTGTGAAACGGGAAGCTGCACATATCTGACAAGGATACATAACAATCCGACTGTACTAAAAATTAAATAGAGGGATATAAGTTTTGTAGTAGGTACTGTCATATCTGAAGTCTTCGTTTTATTGTGTAGTGTTGCCAGAACTGTTGTTTAGTTTACAGATTACACAAATTACAAAAAAAAAAAAAAAAAAAAAAAAACCAACAACAACGAAATGTTGTTTGGTTTATTTCATAAGCTAGGCTGTAGCTATTAATACACCGTTTGTGTACTAATATGTACACTTTTGGTACTAGGCCTATGTACCCTTTATGTAACCCTTTAGGGGTTAATAAGATACAAAGGTGTAGGTTACCTTTTGAAAGGGCTCCGCCCCAGTATCAGCTTTTGTACTCTCTTTGAGAGTGTATTATATTTTAGGGTTTAATGATTTTATGATTGTTCTCCCCCAACTCAAAATAATATTTTACGTCAATATTTTGCGTCGAGATCTGATCTGACACTGTCCGGGTTTATTTTGCCACAACAACCATTTCACGTCGTTACGACATTATGCTTAACGTAAATAACATTTAAATGGCACAAAGGTATTGTTACGCTTCAGAATATATTTTACAAGGCGTATAAACCACTTAATTAACTTTTATGTTTATGTTTTGGAGCCTGACAGTCGTGAAAGTCATTCACTGAAAATCATTCGGCAGCTTGTTTTTTATGTTTATTAACATTTTGCATTCCACGTTGGGTTTGACTGGACCAACATGAGGACAGTTTTAATTTTGGGATTAGTTAGCATTACGTCAATGACAGAAAGAGAACACAATAGCCTATAAATATACCTACACACATGCACTTAAATTAAGAGAAAAGGGTGAATTCGGACCATGTATTTGTAATTTATAATACAACTGAGTTCAGTCTTACCAAACTGCAGGAGTCCTGTGAGATACAGCATTAGTGGCAGGTGCCACAGTCGGCACCAAAAGTCCACCATCCTTAACCTGATCGATCCTTCCGCTTTCTCCCTCATCTCTGCAGTAAATACAGGTCTCAACAAAAGCGCCTAAACCTGATAGACGCTCTTGACGCAAGTGATTGTGAAACACACATCGAAACTCTTTCACGTTTGGGAAAAAATTGAATTGTAAGCTAACTGCAGAGATAGTCCAATTTCTCAGTAATATAAATGAGACTATATATATATATTATATATATATATATATATACTATATATATTTTTTTTTTATTAAAATGGTTCTATAATTCATGTTTTATGACTGAAGTGTAAACTAAAGATTACACTATAATTATAGGCCTTACTCAACACATTCACAAAGCTTTTTGAGTCAAGACCCATGAGAATGACTGCTGTAGTCAAAAATATTAATATCTAGTCAATGTATGATTTGAGCTGTACATTAGCATGAAACTTATATTACTTTACATTATAGTTTACCTTTTTGACGAATCAATTTGTGAAGAAAAACATAAACTAACCAGGAGTTTTCTTTATGTTGTATACCATATTGTGATGGTTTTAATCTACCGAAGGGAACATTAAAAACAAATAATCATAAAAAGACCCCCCCCCTCCCCCTCCCTCTCCCCGGTGGCATATATGCGTTGCGTAATCCTTGAATTCCTATTGGTGGATTGGCGAAGATGAATCTCGAGAGGAGTCGAGACAAGTGACAGTTAATTTTTTCAAACTGAGGAGTCTGCCATTTCTGCTCGTTCATACCCCTAAGGAAAGTTAAGTTTTTACAATTTTTGAAATGATTTTACCGAAATATTTTGTATTACAGTTAATATTTATATTTGTTAGAGTAGCCCTTGCGTTAAACACTGATACTAGAAGCAAAATTTACCTCAAAAACACTGGTGTGAAGCACTGACGGGCTTCGTCAGCCGTCGGTTCAAGCCCTGTTAAATTAATTTTGCTCCGGTTTTTAAATTAATTAAGATACAGTCTCCCTTTATTTCCTTGTTAATGTTAATGGAATTGTTAACTACAATAAGATAGTTGTGTTATAAGGAGACGAGCTTCGAGTCAAAAGCATGAATTTTAACGTTCATTTCAATTAAGCGCGCGCTCGTTGTTCAAATACGGCGCCGATTCAAATAAAAGTGAACCGGGTGGAAGACGGAGGTGAATGATTATGTGAAAGTGTGTCGCAGTTTCACACATAAGCCTACTCATTTTGCGGTGAGTTTTTTTCCCAGGCCTATGTTAACAGGTGTAGAAGTTCTTAACTTTGGCCCGCAAGATACTTTCGTGCAGTTTTTAACTCCAACCCAGACCAGACGAGGATCTTGATTAGCTTGTTCAGGTGTGTTTTATCAGGGTTGGAGCTAAACTCAGCAGGAAAGTGGACATTGCTACAGTTCAAAACTTCTGGCCGGTCTGTAGCTATTAAAACTGTGCAAAGACACAGTTGGAGTGCAGCGTTCGTTTATGTTTACTGTGACGCATGCGCTGGATTAAAGTGATGATAGCACAAGGTTACATTTTAGTATTCAAATGTTCTAAAGCCAAAAATGTTTAACGTTAGGTGTGTTTAATGCATAGTTGGTTTATGAAGTGTTATTTATGGTTTTGGTTTTTTTTTTTATCCCCAGACCATGGTTGATAAATGGTCAGTAGATGACACGTGCCACTGGCTTCAAACTATAAACCTCATTGATGCAAAAGAAAGTTTCAGAGGTAACGTTACAGATTAAAATTTATAAATGTTCATTTTGTGATGTTGTGAAGAGACTCTGCTGGGTCTCACAGAAAGGATGGTGGAAAGACTTTTTCCTGTAATGAAACATCAGGTGACATTTATGAAGGAGCTTAATTAGTTAAAAAAGTAAGTCTGTGTTGTTAAATATTAATCATTGTTGTTAAATATAAAACAAACAAATGCTAACCAAGCTTAAAATCCTTATCTTAATTTATATTTTTATATTTCTTCAAACCAGCCTGGAAACTGAAGTGCCTCAAATATCTTTTACTCAGTATGTATCATTGTTTTGAACTTTGAACAAACTGTATTGTGGCAAGTAAAATGAAATCCTGTATAAAAGACTTCATTGTATTCATGTTTAATGTTTTGAAGGTTGTGAGAATGAGGGCTGTTTTGTTGCAAGAACTTTGTGAGTAGTTTGTTGCCTGTCTTTGTTTAGCAGTGTATTGCAAGCAGCTTTTCAAAGGAAGGATCCCGGCTTTAAGAAGAAGGACAAGTCTCACATCCGTGCATTACTGATTCAAGTGTTGTTTGACAGCATCACTAAGCACACCTGGTACAGTATTGTATTTCATTGTATTTTATAAAAGTTAAATGTATTTTATATTAAAGGGTTAGTTCACCCAAAAATGGTGTCAGTAATTACTCAGCCTCATGTTGTTCCAAACCCGTAAGACCTTCGTTCATCTTCGGAACACAAATTAAGATATTTTTGATGAAATCTGACAGCTGGATCACTCCTCCATAGGCTTCTAAGGGATTGAAACTTGCTGGCCCAGAAAAGTTATTAAAGAGATCATTAATATAGTCCAAGTGACTACAGTGGCTGAATCTTTAGTATATCAAGCGACGAGAATACTTTTTGTGCGCAAAAAAAACAATTCATTTCCTTCTCTCTGGGCCTTGAGTTAGTTCACATAGTGTTTTAGCGCAGTGCGTCTGTGTTACATGTCACCACGTAGGCTCACTATTGGCCGACGCTGGTCATGTGTGTGATGCATATGACGTACAACACTGACGCGCTGCGCAAAAACACTACGTGAACTCACTCGAGGCCCAGAGAGAAGGAAATGAATAGTGGAATAAAGTCGTTATTTTTTATTTATTTTTTTGCGCACAAAGTATTCTCGTCGCTTGATATACTTAAGATTGAGCCACTGTAGTCACTTGGACTATATTAATGATCTCTTTAATAACGTTTCTGGGCCAGCAAGTTTCAGTCACATAAAGCTGTCAGATTTCATCAAAAATATCTTAATTTGTGTTCGGAAGATGAATGAAGGTCTTACGGGGTTGGAACAACATGAGGGTGAGTAATTACTGACAGAATTTTCATTTTTGGGTGAACTAACCCTTTAAACTTGTTGGTTGTTGGGTACTGAAATAATATATTTGATTATATTTCTTAGGTACCCAAATCATAAAATGTATGGAGATGTTCTGGGGAGTTTGATCACCCGCTTTCCATTTTTGAAGGATGGCAGCTCCTCTGGTTATGTATGAAAATATTGCAGTTCTTTTAATATTGTGAAAATATTAAGATCATTGCTCATTAAAAAAATCTAACACAGAAAAAAAAATTCAATTTAAAAAGAAATTATAAATGTGTCTACAGGATACCTTGTTGGAATGCCTTAGAAACAAATTTAAAAAAGAAAGGATTCCCTTGGTTAGCTCATCGATCGTCCTGCAAATGAAGGAGAAGTATGGGATTAAAAGGAAGTGTGCTGGACAAACAGATTCTGAGGAACTTAGTCAACAACAAGAGGCAAGTTCAGTTCAATAAATTTGATGTCGAAGGCAGATTAAATTTGTCTTAACATGAAATACATGTTGACAATTATTTCAGAGTGCAAAATGTAGAAGAGAACCATTGGATATATTGGCATTTAAAGATTCTGCTTGTTCGCAGGAGGTATTTGGTTTAGTGATCCTAAAGTGATACATCAGTTTTTAAGATTGGTGTTTCAATCTTAAATATTGTATTCTGTGACTTTGATTCATATTTACGTACTGCACAATACTGTCTTCCTACCTCAGATTGTGTTGGACCTGGAAGTAATGGGTGAGGATGAGACAAGTTTCCGGGAACACATTAATGCCATCACCCTGGAGTTGCGAAAAAGCAATCCCAGTTACTCTGAAGTCAAGAACCGGATGAAGCGCACTCTTTTCAAAGAGTACAGCTTATGGACAGGCCTGCAGCTGAAGTATGGAGCAGTTTCCTTTTCTTGGAGTGCCACAGCTTGTGAGTAAACATTGTTACATTTTGTGCCAGGCAGATAAGAAAAATCAGTGTAATTATATTTCTGTGAATTCCTATAGCCCATGATTTGGTAGAGCAATGTGTTAGCAATGCAAAAGGGTATCCCAGGGAACACATACAATGTATAGATTGAACGCAATGCAAGTCCCTTTAGATAAAAGCGTTTGCCAAATATGAAGTATTTTATTTGATATAAAGTTAGTTTTGTTTTATTCTTATTTTATTATTTTAATTTTAGATATATACTGCTGTTAAAAATTGAGGTCATTTCGAAATGGGAGCTCTAGCGCAAATTCTACCGAACTTAATTGTTTCTACGATGCACCACGATGCAGACGAGGACGGTTCGGTATCGGTTCAATAATAGACCATAACCAATTATAATGTACTGACGCTTTTCTGATGTCTTTTGTTGCATACGTGCTTTGGTGGGTAGCATACAATGGCAGAGGGAGGCGAGACGCGAGTGCTAGAAAATCAAAAATGCTCCAACTACTTTAAAGCCGACATCTGGGCACATTTCGGCTTAAAACCTGGTAAGAACGACCTGCAGAAGACACGCACTGTGTGCGCTCATGTCACGTACACAAAGAATATGCAGGAGGTAATTCCACAAACTTCTTAAACCATGTTAGCCATTTTCACCCCGAGCTGTTAAAGGGATACTCCAAAGTTTTTTTCATATTAAACTATGTTATTCCCTTAACTAAGACGAGTTGATAAATACCTCTCTCATCTCGGTGCGTGCACTTAATCGCTCTGGCGCGCGGTGACACTTTGATGCACTTAGCTTAGCCCAGTATATTCAATGGTATCTAACAGCAATGAATTTAGAAGTGATCAAACACATCAACGTTTTCCCTATTTAAAAACAGTTACACGAGTAGTTATACGACCAAGGTATGGTGACACAAAATAAAAACGTGGCGCTTTTTCTAAGCGGGTTAAAAAGGATAACTATAATGTATGGCGGAATAGCACTTTTCGGATTGCTTCGACTCAGCGCAGTAAAAAGTCACGCCTGATCCTCTTCTTCCTCTCACTTCTGTCAAGGGGAAGAGGATCAGGCATGACTTTTTACTGCGCCGAGTCGAAGTACTCGAGTGCCCTTGAGGTAAGCTAAAACATACCAAAAATTTAATTTCAAAGTGAACTAGGGATAGGGATAAGGAACTTGTTTGGCTGAAAGTGTGTAATTTGGATATAAGCACCTGTAGTAATTTTACTGTTTTGTATTTAAGATGCTGCATGAAATGACAATGAGGTTTGGAACAGACTTGGCGAAGAACATGGAAACATCTCTGAATGAAATGGCCCCAAACATCATCAGGAGTGCAAAAGAAAGAAGTCAAAAATAAAACTATACGCCAATCTCATTGGACTAGCAGAGGAATCCACAGAAGGTAACTACACCATATATTTTTCCCCATCCAAACTATCTGTTCCATGCCCAGTTTAAAGTTGCATTGTTTGCATTGTCAATGTAAAGGTTGTAGCTCCTATAAATTGTATAAGTGAAAACATGTATTAAAATAATGCAAATATTAAAGGAATAGTTTACCCCCAAATAAAAATTGTCATCCTTTACTCACCTCTTGTCATTTCAAATCTTTATGACTTTCTTCTTCAGAACACAGAAGAAGATATTTTGAAGAAGGATGGTAACCGAACAACGACGGTGCCCATTGGTTTGGTGTCCATATAATAGAAGTGAATGAGTACCAGCATTGTTCGGTTACCAACATTCTTCAAAATATATTTTTTTTGTGTTATGCTGAAGAAAGAAAGCTATATAAGTTTAAAATGACAAGAGTGAGTGAATGATGACAGAATTTTCATTTTTGGGTAAACTATCCCTTTAATTGATTTCTGTACCTAATATACAATAATTTGTATCTGTTTGTAGGTCTTATTAGGAATGCTGCACTCATTTTATTGCCAGCACTATTTAAAGAAAACGCCAGCTTCCTCTACTGTGTAGATAGTGTAAGTATAGTCTTCTGTAGTTTCATTAACATTTGATGCACTTGACTTGAAATTAAAGGAACTGTTTCATGCAAATATAAAAATATTAGTCAGTTTACTCACCCTTATGCCAAATTTGTAACAATTTAAAAAAAATTACATTTACCCTATAATTTACTCACTCTCTTCCTTAGTCATAAACGTTGTACTGTTTGCATTGCTTTGTAATGTCATTGAATAGCACCCCAATTTAAATCATAAAAGAAATCTGTACAACTCCAGGGGTTAATACTTGTCTTCTAAAGCAAAATGGTATGTACAAATGGTACGTTAGTGAGATAAAAAGATTACATTTGCCGAGATAGGTTGCTATAATTAGACTATGTATAGATAAGGGAATAACATCCAATGGGGTGGCACATCAGCTTCACATCAGTAATTATGAGTCTTGTTGGCTCTTGCGTGTCACGTGCTTAGCTGTCATATCTGTGTTGTGTCATGAACGATTCAGTTAAAAGAACGAAAGAACCGATGAGATTCAAAGTAATCAAAGTGGAACTGACGTGGTAGCACGTTGAATGTTCTTCAGTCATCAGCAATGTTGACATTCAAACACATTACAAAGCTTTTTATTATTAAATATATCTCAGATTGTGTTAAACTGGAGAAACAGTCATATACATTGGTTGGTTTGTTGGTAAGTAAATTATGGGGTAATTTTAAGTCTATTTGATGACTTCTGTTAATTGGTGAAAAGCACTCAAAAGGTGAAATGTTTGTTTTACAGGAACCCAAAGGTGCTACACCAACCATAGTGTTTAACGGCTCTCCTGATCCCCTCAAGGCTGAAAGCGTCAGCATTATAATGGACAATGTGAACATCATAAGAGAGGCAGACATTGACATGACACAGGCTGTGGTATGCCTATTTGCAGTTTATTTTCTCTTCAATGTGCAATACCCGGTTGACATTAAGCACACAATGACTTTTATTCAAAAATATATGCTTAAACTTAGACAAGAGCACGGCAAAAGAACACCAATACCTGTACTGAAAATGTACAGTCAACTTGTGTAAATTGTAGAGCTGTTTAATAGTTGTTTTAATTGTTCATGTATTGATTTTTATCTGCACTGTCAAATATCAAAAATGATTTGTTTTTCCTCATTTCAGAGATATATGTAAAAGTGAAGTACTGTATATGTACATAAACAAGCTTATGTATGTTCATTGCAAAGTGAAAATGCTTAAATGAATAAATTCAAACTAAATGGTTAAATGTAATTAAAACATCTTAAATGTAAAATGTGAAATTTGCTGTCTAATACAGAGTATACAGAGGTGCAATTTTAAATGACACTAATATTTTTGTATAATCAGTTGAATCAGTTGAACATTTTGAATTTTCTGGATTGTTTATATTTTCTTATTCAATAATAATTTAACTTGTTTAATAATAAATAAACCCTTAAATGGTTCTATATAGAACCATCTAACTTGGATTCAAAGAACCAGTCCTTGTTCCAAAGAAAAATGCAAAGCTAAGGTTCTGTGTAGACTACGAAGGATCAATGCAACTACAGAAAATACACTTACCACTCTAAACATCACAGAAATCCTAGAAGTCACTCTCTAGGCCATCCATTTTTCTCTACTATAGACCTCAACAGTGGATATTGGCTTGAAGTGATAATGGACCCTGATAGTAAAGCCAAAACTGATTGTATCATGTCTGCAGGTCTATATCACTTCAATACTATATCACTAGTTAAAAAATGCACCAGCTACCTTCCAGAGGCTGATGGAGACAGTCATGGGGGCTAAGGAGGGAAGATATGATTTGTCTATATTGAGGGGCATATAATTTATTCTCCTGTGGCCCAGCAATTCTGTGACCTTCAAAATTTGTCCTCCCACAAGCTGGGAAACTGCGGTTTGACTATTAACTATTAACACTACCTGGGTACTTGCTGGTTTTTATTGATTGTATTACTTCCCGATGGGTTGAGTTTTTCCCCATGTGTCATTACACCACTCAAAGTGTTGCAACAATTCTCAGAAAATAAATCTTAACCTGTTGGGGAGTTCCAGACTTCATTCTTCCTGATAGAGGCACCCAGTTTGTATTAGTAGTTTTGAGAAGTATGTGAGAAAATGGAGAGTTACAGAGATAACAAAGCGTACCACCATCAGAAAAACATGATGGGATGTGTGAACAAAACTCTCAAAAAATATGATTGTGTCATGGACTGACAGCACACAAAAAATGGAACCAGTTCTTACCAGAGATAAGGTTTACATGACTCTGCCCTCAAGTAAACCATTGGAGTAACCCCAGCAGAACTGCAGCTTGGAAGGAAACTGCAAGGGCCAATGGATAAAAAATACTTCATGGTCCAAAATCTCCTCCTGACCTACCTCTGTGATGTGGTCTGTCACATACAGCAACTGCAATCTCAAGTTAGAGAGTAGCAGAAAAGCCCTACCTCAATAACTCTGGAACTACAACAACAACAACAAAAAGATGAGACAGCACTTTCAAGATCAAAGACTTCTGGCTTCAAAAACTTTCCTTAAACCAGTGCATAACACAAGTTTAGTGCCAAATTGGCACCCAAATGAAAAGGGACTTACCGGATTCACAAAACAGCTGGGACTTTTAATAAGTGTGCATAGCGTTGGAGGCCACTGGAGAAGATGTGCGCACTTCACAAGTGTGCAATCTTAAAATGTGTTTTCCAGCTGAAGTTGGAGGGACAAGTAAAGAGAAGACTTCAGAATATATTTCGAAACCTCAGATGAGGGAGGTTCTTGGGTTTTTGATTCTTTTTTCTCCTAACAAGCATGGGTTGTTTTAAGCCAGGGAAGTGCTGACGAGAGTATAGATATTTATGTACTGCCCCTTTGTTTATTTTCACTTTCTCTGTCACCCTTTCTCCCAAACGATATTACATCAGGATTGGAGGGAGAAGATCAATTAATGGTATTTTATTTTTAATTACATTTAATGTATTATACTTTCAATACAAAACATTTGCAATGGGTTTAGCCAAAACATTTTGTAAAATGTTTATATGCATGTTTTGGCCTGATATATTTGGTGTCATTAGACAAATTTTAAAAAATTAATAATATAAAAAATATGTGTAAAATAATAATAATTCTGCACACTCCACCAGATTCTTGTTTTACATCTCACAAATACCACTGTGGTGATTTCATGTTGCTTAACTGTTTCATTCTTCAGTAATTGCATACCATAATCATGACCAATATTATTTGCCTCACTATAAAGACATATTTTGAATTCATAAAAGGTCGAATCATATTGATTTCTGCAAATTCCACTCGATTCCTGTTCTAAATCCCCCCCCCAAGTACCACTGTGGTGATTTTCATGTTGCTTAACTGATTCATTCTTCAGTAATTGCATGCCAAAATCATGATAATACTATTTACCTCACTATACAGACATATTTTAAAAATTCATTAAGCAGATATAATCGGTGTTTTTCTGCAGAGCAAGATTCTTGTTCTATATGTCCCTGAGTACCACTGTGGTGATTGTCATGTTGCTTTGCTGTTTCATTCGTTAGTAATTGAATGTCAGTAATGACAATACTATGTATAAATTTTACAATTTTAAAAATTTAAAAATGGCAGCTAAAGTTGCATTTAAAATACAATATTAATGTTCAACCAACAAAATTTTATTTAGTGATGTCAAATGACATCCACTTCAACCAGTAAAAATTTAAATTTATTTAAATGTATTAGCCATTTTGGTAACTAAGTAGTAAAGGGAGACATTAGCACATGTTGGGTCACATGCTCTCAAGGCTCCATAGTGAGAGGCTCATTTTAGACTAGAAAATACATATAAATTCAAGTTATAAAAATATAATTGTACATCCAAATGTGTTTTTAAAGTTTTTATTTATTTATTTATTTTGGTCATTTTTTAATGGACTTTTATAAAGCGACAACTCAGAGACCAACAAATCTAGGTGTCATGCATAACTGACAAAAGTTATGTGATGCATATTTTATTAGCTGGCACTATTGACCAGGAGTGGTGGGCAGTATAATAGCCTTATGCATATGTTTTTAGGTTCATATTTGTAAGATTTTTAGAAGATGGAGAGAGACAAATCTGTACTTATTTTCACAGAAAGTATTGATGGTAGTGATATAGATGCATCAGAAAATCAAGGTTGTAGTATATAACAAGTTGTTGTTGGACCAAGGAGGGACATAAGCAATGAGGGGTGAGGGCATTGATGAAGAGAATAGGTTGTTGTGGAAGTCAGGCATTTGGGTATATTGTGTATACCATTTTGAAAGATGTGATCCATGCAACAACCAGAGGTCAAAGAAAGATGCCAATTTCTATTAGCATTACTATACTGACGAACTAGCGATGCTCCAATGATGACTGCACAAGTCAGCATCTACTTATTTGGGATACACTGAAAAGAAGAGTCTTGTTGACTTTCACTTCGATAATTGATTTGAAATTCCAAGATAAAACACAATGTTAAGAAGTTGTTTTTGGCTTTTGAAACACTAAGACATGGTTTCAGGGAGTGAAATTGCTTCCAATTTGTGTCAAGTTTTAGAAATTTAAATCAAATATAGCAGCAGAAGAAAAAATATGAATGTTCCATAAGATTTTTTAATGTTGTTTGAAACAGTAAGACCTTTTCACTTTGAAGCATTTGATTGTGTGTCAAGTTTCAAGAAAAATTTCCAAAATAATTAACCCCTAAGGGGACAATGTCAGTTATAATAAAGGTCAAAGGTCAGATGAAGAAAACCAATTTTGGAAAATGATTTTACTCTAAATATATGTAAAATATAGATCATTTTTTTATGCTGTAAATTCTAATTAATCCTGTAGAGGGATATATAAAGAGTTTGGTTTCAAAACAATAAATCATTTTGATCAATTTTGAGTAAAAAGGTTTTTTTTGTTGTTGTTTTTTTACACCAAGAAAGTGGCAAGATGAAACACAATTTTCTGTTTCAAACTGCATACCATCTTTTGGTTATAATAACATTAAAATTTTGATCAGATTATGAATTTTCAAAGATTTATTATAAAATCTTTTTATTTTTTTCCCCAAAATGCAATAAATCCATGACATGTTTTTTTGTTTGTTTGTTTGTTTGTTTGTTTGTTTGTTTCATTGAATCAATATAAAAGTTATTTTTCATATTGAAACTGTTAAAAATACACAACATGGGACGTTGATCCATATATGACGGAGCTCTGAACTTTGGTCAGTAATATTATATACGGAGCCAAGGACTAAGAAATACATTCATACTATATATACTATACTATATATACTATACTATACTATACTATACTATACTATACTTATACTATACTATCAATACTATTAAGTTAAGTATAACCTTTTTATATATTTTTTGTTAGTTTTATTTTTATTTCTGTAATCAAGCCTATAATAAACAACAAGAAATGCATGTGCAAATTAGTGTTCCATGGATTTTGAGACAAATTAAGAATCTCATCCCCTCAGCACACCCAGATGTGACTTAAATGACTATTTGATTAAGGATAGTCACTACAATTGGCATGTTGCAAGCAGCACATCCCAATATATCAGATTACTGTAGCATTTGATGAATCCAAAAAGTAGCACACAGATTTAAACCTGGAAGCTCTGATTTAAATCCAAATGGTGTACCACTGAGCTACACTCTAATACTACCAGAAAACCTTTCAAATGTTCTACCACAGAGCTCTACCCCACAAATGAAGTTGCTCAAAACAACTTAAAAATAAATAATTTCCTTCAATTCAGTTCAATTCGATTCAATTCAAAGTGTTTATTGTTATATACACAGTGGGGGAGAAAACAAGTTCCCTGTACAATTAAATTCTTTCTTTGCTGTCCACAGTGAATGCTTGAACCAAAGCGGCATTTGTGAGAGCAGAGTGAGTAAACCTTTTGCGATCTGCCTCGGGGGGGGGGCACCATAATGCCTTCAGTTTGACTGTTGAAAGATAGCATAAAAGATTAACTTAATAACTTTGCACCTCACTGTAATGCCAAAGGTTTGGTTATACCACTCATGGTAGAGATCTAAAGGGAGCACTCAGATTTTTTACTGGAGACCTCTTCCCTCTGCAGTCAAATGGCCTTCCACTGAGCTGTATTTATCATATTATTTATCAAATGGGTTACCAATAAATCAAATAGTTTGTCTTTAGAATGTCATTTGAAAATTGATTGGCTTCCCACATCTGGTACATCAAAAAAAAAAAAGAAAAGAAACTAAAAAACAACAATTTAGGTTTGATAGTCAAGGGAGCATCAGATTTCAAGCTGGGACTTTAAACTGCAGTCCAGATGGCACACCACTGATCTACACCCCCACATATTTGTTCAGAACAGACAACAACAACAAAAATGTTTTTATTTATCTAAACAACACTGAATATACTGCATTTATTTTACATAATGGTTTAACAAATAGTAATGAAATAAAACCAAATATTAAAGAAAACATTTGTTTTAACATATGGTAATTCAATACACTCAGCATTAATAATAATAATAATAATAATAACAACTTAAACACACAATTAATGTTGAATTAACATAATGATGAATTATAATTTTTTTTTTATGATACTATTTTGAATTGTGTATTTATAACTTATTTTTTATTTGGATGAATATAATTTTGTTGCTAGATGTATATGGAGGTGGTAGATGCCACATTCGGCGCTACTTCAAGACTGCGCCAATCGTCCGCCATCTTGGAATGGTCTAAATGTCGTCACTTTGTTATTATGCATTACATAACAAATAAATTCATGAATTAGTTGTTCCTAAGCAGTTATTATTTATTTTTATTTTGCCTTTCTGATGTAATTACAATTACATGAGGAGCAGAGAGTGAAAGTCAAAACAACTGATCCTGAAGGGATAACAGAATCACATTTGATTCCTCTGGGGGGATTTGCTTTTTGCTTTGCTTTGTTTACAGGAAATAATGAACCCTCCATTGCTCTGCTTTAGTTTAAAAGCACAGATGGGAAGCTAATGTACTCTCTGATCATTGGGTTACGCAAGACACACAACACTTTTGATGAGTAGCTGCTAACGTATCTTACAAAATAAATAAATAAAACACACACACCATCCAAATGTTACACCACCAGAAATTCTGATACACTTCTCCTCCTTTGTGTGTGGGTGTGTGTGGGTTGCTGGAGGAGTGAAAAGCGAAACAGAAGTCAGGTACATGCAGCAAGCTTACAGTGTGTGTGCTTTTGTGGAGTGAAATGATATTTTGAGGTGGGTCTGCATGTTCATAGTACTTCCCTTTAGACAGGGATTTTTTTGTACATTTAAGCTAGATCAGTTCCGTTCAGTTGTGTTATGTGCTGCACTCTGTCTCTGTCTTTCTGTCTCACTCTCACTTTCTCTCTCCCTCCCTCCATCTGCTCTCTTCCCTATCTGTGTCCATCTCATTTAGTCTTTCTGCATCTCTCCATTTTGTGGCATGATGATCTTCACTTTGGTTTGGGTTCTTTTCTTTCAAAGTCCGGTGACCCAGACTTTGTTTTTTAATGGTATTCTCAGTGACTTCTCTCTTCCTCTTTCACTCTCTCTCATATACTTTTACATTGTGTTGTTACCATCATCAGGCACATTTGCATGAATGGCGTTTGTATTTCCTCCATTACATGTAGAAGCGGCTGTAGAAAACTAAAGAGAGAAGAGGAATTAGAGACCTTTGTGTGGTGAGAGAGGGTGCTACAGTCCACATGCTCTCTGTCACTCTCTTGTTCGTTTACCTAGCACTGTTCAAAGCTGGATTTTTTTGTTTCCCGTTGTTGATTTAATTGGGCAATCTTTAGCTGCTGCAGTGTCATCTTTAAGTTCCAAGCTCTGGTGGTGACCCATGATTCCACCATTATTGATCTTGGGGCATGCAGACTGATCTTCTTCATATCTTTTGATTAACAATATGGTCACTGTAAAGCGTAATGATAGAAGACAGGGCACAGATAAAGGGATGTGAACAATACAAGAACTGTACTGTTTAAATTTAACTTTAAGTTCTTTTATTTCTGCAAATTAAATGAGGGATGAAAGGCAAATGCTATTTTTATTTTTGCTTGTTCTCAAATCATTTTTGTTTGTTTATTTAGTTATTTATTTTTTTCATAGTGATGCAATTTGTACATTTGCATTTGTCTAATTATATCTAACCGGTCAACAAGCTAAAATGTACAGCATCAGGTTTAATGAATACATAACTGGTGTGAAATTTTTTTTTTTTTTTAATTATTGTTTTATTTTTATTTTATTTTATTTTTTTTTTTTTTTTTTTTGTTTTGTAGTGTTAGTTTAATGTGAAACTTTCTGCAAACCTCTCAGGTATACATTATTTTAGACAGGACTGTATTTCTTAACTCTAAAGGCTAAAAGGACCTCCTGAGCCAGAAATATCATCATAAATATGCATTCATGTTACAAGAACTAAAATATAAAATTTAAAAACAAAAAGGGATGTTAAGGCACTTTTTATATATAAATAAAAAGTGTCTTCCTACATTATAAATGTAAAAACTCAATCCTGAATCTAGGTATTAGGGGTCATGATGCTATCATTTTCTAGAAATGGAGTCATGCATTTACCACCACTGTTTTCTGCTCATACTCCTCTATGGTGCTTCTACTGGTATGCAAATATTGACCATGTTCCAAAATAAATAAATTCCTACTAGACTAAATTCAAAGTCATTATTGAAGAATCTTCAAGCATTTATTTCCATGATTAATTGAGCAGGAAAAGGCAACAGTTGCTCTTCAAAATTATTATTATTATTATTATTATTATTTTTCTTTTAAATAAATCAATAATCCAACTATGTTTCTGCTGGTATATGATTTTCTTTTGAAGTCCAGATTAGCCCAGCCTGCTCTAATACAGATTTTGCAGCTTGTACCCTCTCAGTCTGTTGTTTTAAACAGTGGTGATTTGTACTGTGGTGTGAAATCTTGGTTTCTTTAACTTACTATTACCTGTATTCCAATGCAAATCAGGGAAACAGTACTTTGATCAGAGTCAGGCCCTGTATAGATAAAAATAAAATAAAATAAAATAAAATAAAATAAAATAAAATAAAATAAAATGAAATGAAATGAAATGAAATGAAATGAAATGAAATGAAATAAAATAATGAAACTATTTCTTTTTTTAGGTAATTAGTGAGCTCCGTCTCCCAGCATCACAGGGTTGTGTGTTACCATGGCAACTAGCAAGCAGAGCTTTATGAGAGCTACAAGCCTCAGTGTTCAGTGTCTGCACAGAGAGAGGGGAAGAGCTGGCGTGTTAAGGCCCCCTCTCCGCGACTATGTATGTCCACAACGTTCCTGCCCCTGGCCTGCAGCCATATCCACAGGCCCAACCTGAAGCCTTGCGGGATGCAGCGGTTGTACCACTGTTCCTGCCAAGGATGTGCAGCAACTCGACTCTACCACTCTCTGACACTGCATTTTGCCAGTGGGTCTGTTTTACAACAACAAAGGTTAGTGGCTCCAGCAGCGTCGGCCAGACCCTAAGTCTATTGGGGAAACATATTTGCCCACAGTCTTGGTGGGACTGTCTGAAGCTAGCGTGCTTTCGAGAAACATCTTCGTTGTCACCACGGGAGGCGACCATATCCCTGCACCTACCTGTGGCATTTCTTTCAAGGCGCGGAAGCAACCTTTATAAACACAAAGCGCAGGCTCATGCCCGCCTTTCCAGCGAATCTGACAAAGGCACCTTCAGCAGCCAGGAGAGCACAGAAACTAAGGACAACTGTACTAGTCCATCATGTGAGATGAATGGCAAAGAAGTCCCCTTCTGTAGTGACTCATACAGGTCAGGTAGACTCTACTTAAGAACTAAGACAATGTCTATAGAATGGGCATTACACAATGCCATGGTTGGATTAAGCACAATACCAGCACTTCAGGACAAGGAAATTCTTTGAGAAAAACTGTGGAATTATCAGATGGCTTGAAAAATAATCCCTGCTATCCAGCAGATATGTGCACTGAATGAGGATAGATTTACAGCTGATGACCGTGTACCTCTTCAGAGGCAGGGAAACTTTATTTTCCAAACCATGGGATTCCCAATGTCCCGAGGAAAATCTCAAGGAAAACCCGCGACAGGTACAGATTCTGGCCTTCAGTGACAGCAGTGAGCATCATTCATCAGCAGTCCTGGAGCAAGTTTATGATCCCAGTATGGAATCATTGACAGAAGCTACTATGGAACAGCAGGAAACAGGAGCCTCACAGACATCCGCAGAGATGACCCCTGACCCCAAAATGCAAGGTGTCCATTCAGGAGAAGCAGAAGCTGGAGAGCATTATTTCAAAGCTTATATATGAGAATAGTGTGTTGGTGGATAATAAACAACTGGAATGTAATGCGGCCAAGAAGACAGTATTATCAAAACAAGAGCATTGATCTTCCTGTGCCATACACTTATAAAGACTCCTCCATTTTTGATTTGGGAGAAGCAAGCACACCTCAAGCTCACAAAATCAAGATAGGGAGGGTGGGGCAGTGACAACTCTGTGCCTACACAGCCTCCACTGGCCTAGAGCATGCACCACCCAACACGAAGCGGTTCTTTACCCTTCACTATGGTTGGCAAATCCACTGATGGAGCAATGGTGAATCTTAGCAGGCCCAGTTGCAGTGCAGGGCATGTTACCGATACGGTCATCAGACCAACCAAGCACCAGGTCGCCGGCTCACTAGTTAGGCAGGTAGCGGTGGGTGTCTGCCTACACGGGAAGGGATCCCCCACTGAAAGAGGTAGTATTAACAGCCTTAGCTCTGATGGAGGCGCCACTGATGTGAGGAACAGAGTCAATTATAAAAGAAAGGAAACTACAGAAAAAAAGCCGAAAATTTGATTACAAATGGCACACACTTACAAGGTGGGACATTTACGAAACCTCTAATACTGAAAGACTGGCCTACTGAAGACGAAAAAAACTACACTGAATTCTGAAAGAAAAACCTGGAAATTTAAACTAGTCAAAGAGGGACAATGGATCTGTGTCTCTGAGCTTTACGTCCTGTTCTGTTGTGACCTTACAAAATGACCTTAAAATGTTATATACCAGCTTGTGAAAATAATAAGGGGAAGACATGGAGAGGGATGAAATAATAACACAACACGCAGTTTCCATATCCCATCAGAAAAGGAAAAAACAAGCGCACTGAGATGATGTGCAAATGGTCAGTATTTTGAATCCTAAAACTGGAGGGCAAATGGAAATCTGTGTGGTTTAATTCATCAATTACCCCTGTCAGCTTGTGCAACGAATGGTTCTATCACAGTACCAGCACAAAAGGTCCAACGTACAAAATCTCCAACCCATAGAGTAGCCATACATCAGTTCTCAAATCCAAGTAAGCTCTTGGTAATACTCTTAGCCCTGCTGTTTGTTTTTATCAATGTGGAGTGGGACATCTGGAACCCCTTACGTTCTATCAGCAGCCCTACTTTGTCCCTTTAGCCAAGACCAGCTTTTCCTCCCAAGTACCAGCTAAAAATTCCGTGTTCCACAGATGGAGTGTCAGCTTCTTGTTCTGGCTCAGCTTTAGCACATAGCACATGCTCAAACGTTCCAACTCTCAAGCAAAGCCGCAAACTACAGTGCAGTGTCATCTTGAAAACAGTGTACTATCATCCAAAGCAGTGTCAGGGTGTTTCAATAGCCACAACCTTTGACCGAAGTAAGCAAGATGGTGTGTTGCAACAACCTAATGCCTATGTTGCTCGGTTTCCTGTACAGAGCTAAATCAGAAACATACACTTTATCAAATCCTGGCACATATTCAGTCTACCACACCTACATCAACTTCACTTGTTTCTCAGCGGTGCACCATCAAATACCCAGCACATTTGCAGAGCAACTGTGCAACTGCGTGTGGTGGAAAACCCGTCAACTTAGTTTCTATCATCTGTATTAACAACCTCAGGGGCAGCTCAGCCTGTTACATCCAATGAACATGTCAACAGTGAATTATTACTCAGAATCAGTCTACAAACCTATTCTTCATTAACTACGGCACCTACAATACAAAACCATCCTGCCTCTGTGATTGAATCAGAAAAACCTCTTGGTCTTACCGTTTTAATCCACAGTTTATGAAAATATTCTGAACAGCACTGCTTCAAATGGCCAGTGGTGACTTTCAAGGAGTCCCAGTCGGAAGGAAAGATGATACTACTAAATGGCTCCAACACAGGCTCAGAACACATTTTATGTAACAAACAGCTGACCTCAGATAGTCATGCAGCTCATTTCTGATGAACAATGATTAGCACTGATAGAGCCTCATATTGGAAACAACAACTAAAACATTTTAATAACAAACCAGACAACACTTTCACAGGAGGGTATAGCAATGGCGTGTCTCCTGTGTGCATGGCACAAGGAAATGATAAATAATGGTGAGATGAGCAAGAAGAATGGTTAACTGTGAATCTGCCAGTCCAGTAAACAAAGCAGAAATTGTTTGCAATTTAAACTCTCAAAAATGATAAAAAATTATGCAAAATGGAAGCCCTCACTGTGTTTCATCTTGGTCACATCCACAGACAAGGTTCATATCTCAGCCTCAGTGGATTATAATAAAAAGAAATTCTGCTTGGCAGTTGGATGAACCACAGAAGAAGATACCTGAATTCACAGGAAAGAGAAAATCTGCTTGGTTTGAGGTCACCACAGAGACACACCACAAACTAGCAGCTGAGACAAACTAAGTCAACCTCATTTACTGGACACCAGTGATTTTACATTTACATAACAAAGATTTGGACAACTCCACTGAGACCAAACATTCTAGAGATAACCAGAGATAAAGAGGAAGCTGTTCTGTTTAATGGAGCCATTAAATTCAAACTACAACAAATACTAGCCAGTGGAATAGCCAAAGGGAAACAAGGTCACCTCATGTCAGTCACATTATCAGGAAACTGTGAAAGTGTTCAAACAAAGACACCTACACAGCTCAGAACTTGTATCTGTGAAAAAAGATGTCTACTGCAGAATCACAACTTAAGCAAAAGATCTAAACTCCCACAATACAACCCAGTCACAACAAGCCACACTGGAGGCTGCATGTGGCAACTTAGGAGTAGATACAAGAGAAATGAGAGCATGTGACAAGGTAGCTCAGCTGCAAGCTGATTGGGGTATTTTGTCCAGGCCAAGCTTACCTACACAGTATGAATTCAAACAAGCTGCTCCAGGCCCAGGTGACTCTGGGAGATGACACTTTCAATCAAGTGAAGTATGTATTGATGCTGAACAGGACATCTAATGTTCAAAGCATTCCTGAAGACAGAACCAGATGTGGAGATGTCCATACACATCATGCCAATCTGGAAATATTTACAGTGGGACCTAATATTAAATATATAATTCTGCAAGGTAATACTGTCATTCTGACTAAAAGGGTGTAGCACTGTCTAGTACTTGCATGTGATAAAACAACCATAGCTAGACATTGTACCTGTAATAAATACTCATATCACAGAGTGACATAACATTTTCTCTCCACAAGAGAGATTTGACAAAGAGATCTAAGGGTGTACTCACACTAGGCACGGTGCCCTGGACCGAGCCTGTGAGTGCAAGTTATCCTCCTCCCCACTCCCCCCGCTGTCCTGCACTCACACTTGCACTAAACTTTCGGGCTGGAGCCGCGTACGTCATGTATGAATAATGCAGAAAACCACTTTCGCTAATATTCTGCCGAATAGTGTAATAGTGGTATAATTTTCCAGCCATTCTTGTATGTATCAGAAAATTATTCACAGACAGCTGAGGTTAATAGAAATAATTGCAAGTTTAAGCAAACTACATTTCCTGTTTATTAATAAAGGTAGAATGAGGCATTATTAACCTAAATATAATTAAATTAATTGAAAAGTGTAGCAGTATAGTAGTGAAGCAATAGGAATATGTTTGCGGTTGTAATGATGATGACAGTAGCACACACAAATAGTATCTGTTCTGAGCTCAGTGGATAGCACTCACACTGCATGCGTGCATTTTGAGCTAACAAGGAATCATCACCCTGGCCCCACCTCTTCCAACCCGGGCCAGGGGCTGACTAAATGAACTGTGCTCGGTCGCGGCTGGAGAGGGGCTCACACTAGTCAAACAAACCGGGCTTTGGGGTCAAAACCGCGCCTGGAGCGCGGTTTAAAATGCCTAGTGTTAGTACACCATAAACTTCCCATGTCTCTGTTACCAGACAGTACTTTTTTTTGACAATGCAGATTTACTCTTATTTTTTTTTATTATCTCATACGATTACATAGAAGTGGGCTCTACTATAAATTACATCTATGAAAGTGCGGTAATGATTCCTCTCTTGAAGAACATTGTCCTCAAATTTTGCTATTGGCCTCTCTGAGAAAGAAGTATAATTTATTACCCACATTTTATTTGTTTACAGCAGACAATTTATAGTTTTAACACTTCAGCTGTTGAGGCTGCATTAAAGGTGCTCGTAAAGGTACAACATTATGCCAAGTCACATGCTGTAGTAACATAAGAATATTACCAAAATCTTAGAATTCTTTGTGAAATGTTTCAGAATTCTAAGTGGATAAGCTCTAGAAAAACCTAAACATAAAGTTACAGTTTTATAGGTTAAAAGATAAACTTCAGAAAAGAATACTTGCAGCTGATTACATCAAATTTAGCAAGGCACATAATTTACTATTGTCCATTAATGCAACTATCAAAGTTACATTAAAATGGTGTTCCCTGTATTGACAGAGACATACCAGAGACATCTCAGATTGGTATGCAACATTACACATTTAGTATGATTATGTCCAAAGGGCAAGCTGTTGAACCACTCTGTCTTGCCTGTTCAGTTTATCAGTTCTGAAAGCAGAACCTGTTTGAATTCAGTAGGATCACCAAGATTTTTTAGTGTGAGAGGGTGAATCTAAGGTGAACATCATTAAGATGTTATTACATACTTTTCTGTCCCTAACCTTTGTTATTCCACTGTATTCCCACTGACCTGATGTTTCTCTTATCCAAGAGTCACTTGTTAGAGGTGAATGTTTTGATCCTTGCAGTCCTTACAGTTTAAATAGCACTCTAAAAGGATTCCCTTTCATTGGGTCACAGGTCACTCAAATTGAGTCACGGTAACAAATATGAGAAAGATGTCAAGTGTCCACCAGAAGGGCTTAGAATAGATAAAAACACACACAGCTCCTAAATAATAAAAAAGGAGGAAAAAAAAAATCTGTGGCTTCATCATAGATTTGACTGATCAGTTCAGATGTGTTCAGGGGAATTAACAGGGTGCTTGGTAGGGTCACTGGAGGAGAGAGATGGTCCCTACAGGGGACTCCTGGAAACAAAGACCCAGAGTTTAAGTGAGATTTTGTGCCTGTCTCCATTCCAGATTGGCTGACAAGCAATCTGAGCCAGAATTCAGACCCCTTTTCTGAGCAATGCTGCACAGAGGCATGCGCAAGTTTATGAAGCTTAGTTCCACCCAAGAGAACCTGATCAATTTTTCCACAAGACAATGGTGTATATCTCCACTGCCATAATATATAGTAGCATATGTTGGTCATTGTGCTTGATAAACAATATTAACTGTCCACATTTTTTCTTGGTTAGCTGACATTGGGTTTGCAATATGTTCCAAGAAGCTGAATGCCAAAAATCTGCACATCAATTACAATGGTTTTCTGGCTGTAACTTTTTTTTTTGTATTTATAATAACATTTTCATGTTCCATTTAAAAAGATTTCTGTGACCAATTTATCAGTTTTTGGATACAAGAGGATTTGGCTGCCATAAAACTTCTTTAGTTGCTTATAAAAGTTGGCATAAACAGCTGGGTGTTGCATGCAGTTATTTTATGAATGTTCATGCTTTCAACAACATGAAAAAAGTAACACTTCTGTCATATTAGTATTATACCTACCTGTCCATACTCTTTCACAGTGAATTTATTTAAATATTTGGAGATGTCCTCATAGGATATATAATACAATTCTCAGACAAACCAAAAGAATAAGCTGATACCTGGCTTCAGGGACAGACTCCAAAATGTGCTGCATTTATTCATTCAATGTTCTGCCCTCAGGATCTGTGGGATGTTACCCTCAAAAAGCGCGGTTTCAGAGGACCCTGGGACAGAGAGCAAGGAATCCCAGTCCCCAAGATCCTGAGAGTGAGGTGGAGAGGGGAAAGAGCCAGAACAGAGGGTGGCTGACAAGAACACAACACATGCCAAGACTTCAAAAACAAAAGGGCAAAAGAGACAAAAGAAAGGTGAGTAAAAGAAAGAAAGGGCACACATAAAGTATGGGGGGATTGGTTGAATTAGGGCATGGAGAATGGTGACAGGTGAGAGTCCTGAAAAACATTCAAATCAAGAAAAATGTGGGTCTACTGACCAGATGTTTAGCACATAACAATAATTCAAGTCAGTCACCTTTATTTATATAGTGCATTATAAAAAATACTGATTGTGACAAAGCAGCTTTACAGTGTTAAACAGGAAAATGGTTTGTCAATAATGCAAGGGCTGTAGAGGTTGTCTCCTGGGTTCTGATCAGCCACCTGGATCTGAATATGGGCCGGGATCTGGGTGGCTACTGTGACCATCTGATCTGCATACAATCTGGATCCATATGGCTATGGTAAGCTTCGGGAATAGAATGAAAAGAGTAATATTAGCATAGATTCCGTGTTCTTACGATGTAGCAAGAGGTACAAAATGGTGCTATGGGAAGTGTTCCCAGTTCAGTGACGTGACATACAGCCAAGTATGGTAACCCATACTCCAAGAATTCATGCTCTGCCATTTAACCCATCAAAGTGCACACACAAAGCAGTGAACACACACACACACCGTGAACACACCGGGCAGTGGGCAGCCATTTTATGCTGCAGCCCAGAAGGTGCGCAGGGAGGTTTGGTGTCTTGCTCAAGGACACCTCAGTCATGGTATTGCCCGGCCCAGAATGGAACCCAACAACCTTAGATTTGGAGTCAAACTCTTTAACCATTGTTAGGCCCGACTTTACCTAATTCCCCACGGTTGACCTAATTAATGCAGCCTAAAAATCCTTTAGCGGTTCCAATTACAGAAATGCGATAGTGTATTATGTGCATGCCAGGTTAAAGAGATGGGTCTTTAATCTAGTCTGCTATCAAATAGCACACCTAGGTTCCTAACTGATGACAAAAAGAATTAACAGAGCAGCTAACAAGTGTTAGACAGTTTTATGTTATTACATGAAGGAGGTTTCTGGTCCAATAGTGAAACCTGTCTTTTTGTTTGTTTATTTGTTTGTTTTCTCATGAAAGGGTAGCAGTGGAGGCTACTAGTCATCAGTCTTTATATACATTCATTAGTTTTGCAGAAGTGGGCATGTTTCATCTGGCTACAAAAAATATAGAGCTAGGTATCATCCAGCATAACAGTGGCTTACACCATGTTTTTTTAACTATATCTCCCAAAGGGGTAACATGTAAAGCATGAAAACAGCAGTCTAGTACTGAGCCTTGTGGTACTCCATACTGTACTTGTGATGCGATATGATACCTTGTCATTCACTGCTATGGTGTCAGTCAGATAAATAAGATTTGAGACCATGACAATGCAATTTCGATGTCGCAAGATAATTTTTTAGTCTACTCAAGAATGTTAGTCGGTGTGTCAAATGCAGTGCTAAGATCCAGTAGCATAATAAAGAAATGCAACCTCGATCAGATGTTAGCAACGGGTCATTTGTAACTGATGAGAAGTCTCAGTACTATGATCTGGTCTAAATCCTGACTGGAAATCCTCACAGATACCATTTCTGTCAGAAGAACATAGCTGAGGGGGATACTGCCTTTTCTAGTATTTTTGACAGAAAGTGGTGAGATGGTTGGTAATTCTCTAGAATTAGAAGTTGTGTGTTTTTAGAGAGAGGCATAATAACAGCCAATTTAAGGTTTGGGGACATATCCTAATGACATTGATGAATTAATAATATTCAGAGGTCCTAGTAGCTTAGATGGAGTAGGGTCTAACAGACATGTTGTAGTTTTGATGATTTGACAAGTTTATACAATTCTTCCTCTTTTATAGCAGAGAATGAGTGGAATTGTTCCTCAGGGGATCTAAAAGTCTGATCACGATGTTGTAGCTAGCCGGCTGCATGGTTATAATTTTTATCTCTAGTGTCGATCTTGGGAAGCAAAAGAAGTTCATAAAGTCATTACTGCAATGCTGCTGGGGAATATCTGTGACTGTTGATGCTTTATTTTCTGTTAATTTAGACGCATTGTGTATTGAATAGAAATGCCTGGGGTTGTATTTGTTTTCTTCTAGGAAAAAAAGTAAGCAAAGATCTAGCAGTTTTGGAGCTTTTCTATAAGTGAGAGGTATTTTCCCACCATGCAATCTGAAATACCTTAAGTTTTTGTTTTCTTCCCGGCTGCGCTTCATTTTCCAGGGTGCTATCAACATGGATAATAAAATCACCAACAGTTAGGAGCTTTACATGTAGCTAGCACAAACTCAGATAGAAAACAGAAAATTATTTGATGAAGTCTGTATGGTGCCCTGGTAGCCTGTATACACACCAGGGCAATGACATAACTAATAGCAAATTTTGCACACTGTGACCGTTTACTAGACATTATACTGTAACATATATTTAATTATTTTCTTTTGATTAGTATTATATGAGGTATTAGAAGTAATAAAGCACTTCACATACAACCGACAGACAATGTTTGAAGAGAGGGACATCAGCATAAACTAGCCTGCCAGCACCGCACCACCCTGAAGAGGGACAGTGTGAGGCATTCCATAATGTGTACTAACTATATGTTTCCCCTTTGACAATAGGAAGAGGCAACGTCTTGTGAGGAAGCATCAAACATCTGCTCAAGCTCACCACATTTCTGTGTAGTGGGATGTGTTAATTTTTATTTGAGAGTTAATTATGAATGAAACAAACCAAAAGCATCTGTTTGCAGAAAAAATCTTTCACAAACCTGTCAGCATCAAGGTCAAGGGGAATGTAACAACACCACCAGAAAAGACAGCATATGTGAATATTTGGTTAACAGTCCTCAAAGACACAAGCCAAAGGAGACATCTTCACGAAGTATTCCAATCAAACATGCAGTCATCTTTGGTGCATCAGTCAAAGTGAATACAGCATAAAATGAATTCAAAAGGAGACACAGACAAGGGGTGCTATGAGCTACTGGATTTATTCCAAAAGGCAATCAAAGTACAGACATCAAAACACCTGAAAATGGGTGGCACAACTTTATCAGCCAGCGTTCTGCAAAACTCTTTATGGTTCTTGAAGAATAAGATGGTTGATGCAAGTACTTCATCATCCAGTGCTGGGCCCAGTTCTTGCAATCCCCTCACGTAAATGTCTAGTCAAGAATTTCACACTCATCAAATATGTCCCCCCAGCCATGCACAGCAACTAACATATTTAGGTAATAACTCTGTGGTTACCTGGAGCATGAGGACAGCTTAACAGCAGCAGCGATGATGAGCAAAAACTAGTCATTGAACTTGAGTAAGGTGAAAGTACACACAAGGCAAAACAAACCCAAGGTATCAATACTGCCACATGTGTCACTACACAGAGGCAAAAGGCCTTAGCAACTTGCAATGAAAAACCTTTGGGATCATTAGGCTGACATGAAATGGTATTTTTATCATAAATCTAAATACTGGGGTATAATTTTGTGACATGACCTTGTATATTGATGTTACTCTCACAATAAGCTCATAAGCTTGAGAGAACATATATATATATATATATATATATATATATATATATATATATATATATATATATATATATATATATATATAATTAATGTAATATTTATTTATATTTGCAAATATTCAAAGTCATGAGGCCATACAGTGCTTTGCATGAAGAACAGACCCAAATTTAATCATGTACAATTCCTAATGCGATGCTGAAATCCTGCACACATTCAAAAAGTTTACCATATTTTTTTAATATCTAATGTCATTTGCTCTTGTGTGTTTTGTGACAGTCTGCATCATGGTCAATTTAGATTTATCTTTTACATGAGTGCTGGTTGTTTTTTTCACAGAGAAGGGGAAAATTTTCAGCTATTGAAACCATGTGATTTGCTTTGTTCCTCACATAGAGTTCTGCAAGTTTTTCTGAACCCTAAGATGCCAATAGATCGGTAAGGATTCAAAATGCAGCCCAAGTCATTTAGACTTTTGTGGTGCTTTTTTGTTCTCTGCTTTCTCTCTCTCTCTCTTTTTTTCTTCAGATGGAATTAAAAAAAATACTTTTCAAAATACAGAAAAAAAGGTTAAATGTGCCAGAAATAAGTTAAGGGTTAACATTGGTTAATGCTTTCACTATCATTTCTAACAATAGCAAGACAATACTTGTTCAACTTCAACTCAATTTATTTGTATAGCACATTTATACACAACTTCGTTTGCCCAAAGTGCTTCACAGTGTAGAATAAAACACAGTGAACACACAAATTTACAAGTACAGAAATTAAACGAGATACTTAAAAGCCAAGCTAAACAGATAAGTCTTCCAGCTGAGAATATTACCATATTTATGAATTTTTGCTAACATTAGTTCAGACAGGACCACTTTGGCATGTAACTTGAATTTATTGAAACACAATTTATATTTGGCGGTATGGTTCCTTATGGGGTTCTTGCTCAAAATTAGTGAACATATGAAACTTTAACATCAACCCCCAGGAACCATCAACTTGGAAATACATGTAGATGTGGCAGTGGGACATCTATACTAGCTTGGTTATGAGGATGAGTGACTCTCAGCAGTGAGGTCCATGCCAGCCCGGGGACTTGAAAGCCAGTGGTCTGAAACAAAGAAGCGACAATAAGAAGGTGCACAGTGGTATGCTCATGCTTATAATGGGGAGGGGAGGGGAGGGTTCGCGAGCAGTTTGAGCATCCTTACCGAGCAGTATGCCACGTATATGTTCCGGTGTCTAATGGGAGATGGTGTTGTTGAGTGATTGGAGGCGATTTGACAGCTGACTGCGTCAACTGGTCACAGCATTATGCCTACATGGCCTGACTGAACTAACGCTGGGCATCGATTTGGCAAAAATCAACTGTTCATTGTTGGTTAATGTAAGCTCAGGTTCATTAACTAATATTAACTTTATTAATGTACACACACACACACACACACACACACACAATTATTTAGTGCCTTTAAACTGGATTTTTATTTTATTTTTTTCATAAGTGTGCTCCATGTAAAGTATTGACAATTAAAACTGGTTTATTTATGCCAAATATGTGATTTGATATAAATGAAACAAGATTTTTTTAGGTTACATGAGCAAAGTAATTCTAGTCAAAGAAAAAAAAGTTCTTCGGGTAACAACTGCAGACTTTCATTTTTTTTACAGTGTATAAAACTGTTTTTCATCAGGAAACTTCCTCAGGTCCACACAATGAAGTTTTTTTTTTGTGGACATTTGGATAAAAAAGACAGTAAAACCATACTCAAAAAGCAGCCACAGACAATCTTTAATATTTTGTCAATGCCCACAGGTGTATCCAGGTGCATTTTTGCACCACATGAAACACCAGGCACATTCTGCATCCTCCACGCTACCCTCCATCAGCAGGTGCACATATGCTGTAAATCATACTGTATTTCACAGCCCTAGGAGTTTCACCTTATATTTTGTGGAGGCACCTGGAAGCACTCAGGATGTGCACATTCTTCTTGGTCTTAATCTCTTTGTAGATTCACAATAGCTGAATAAGTATAAAGAAAGCTTTGGCCCAAGAATAAATTCTCTGTGAGGTTCCACATAGATCAGTCATCCGGCCATCCAGTAAATGCAGTGATGGCAATGAGGATTCAGCCAGTGGGAGGCTTCTGGCAATGTGATTAAAAAGATTTTACTCACAGACCTTTACCTTCCTACTATCATCAGTTCTTGGTGTGAATATCACTTGCTTAGACATAATAATATATATATATATATATATATATATATATATATATATATATATATATATATATATAAAATAAAAAACTTGCTTAGACAAAATTGAATGGACACTGTCTACACAAGATCAATGTATAACTGTACATGTATATATGTATATTTGAATGTTACCTCAAATTTTAAATGTTTTCAAATGTTTTTCATGCCAAAAATACATTGTGTTTTTGATGGTTTTAGTATTAAAATTACATAAGTAAAATTCTTCATGTATAAATTCTATAAATTCTATAAAGTCATATGGTATTGAGAGTGTGTTTAGTATAAATTCTCAAAATTATGTAACCAGCATTTGCACTTAGAGACAAAGATGCCTTGAAGGGGTAGTGGGGTGTTAATTAGAAACACTTTTGCTCATTGCACTATTTTCTAAGCTGTAAATCTGCATGTGTAATATAATAAATTAGTGATCACTCTGCAACACCTTGTTACAAATATTGCACCACAAATCCTTTGAAGAAAGAGCTTTACAGTTTGAAAACAGCTTAGCAAATGCTACACTACTAAATAATGTTGTTAGGATGAGTAGTACTGGCTACTTTAGTTAGTTACTCCCCTAAAACTGGAATACCTGCATTATACAGATAACACTGTCCAAAAAGCCAGAAGAGCTATCTGATTGCAGTCAGAAATGTTGGGATCCAATTGCAGAGCTTTATTAAGAGAATGGGGACAGGCAGTAGAAGGAGCGGCGTCAGGTATGTCAGGGATGTCCAGAATCATAAACAGTAACAAGCAGGAGGTCAGGGGCAGGCAGCAGAGAATCAGAGTCGGTATAAGCAATACAAGATCAGACACAGGAAAAGAGAACAAAACACAGGGAAAACCGCTCGAGTACTAGACAGGGCTAAACAAGGCTTCGCCCAGACTGAGAGTGATTGTGCTGCTTAAGTAATGATGATGTGTGTGTATTAGCTGCAGGTGTGTGTGTGTAATTAGATGCAGGTGTGTGTGCAATCAGTCCCAGGAATGAGGCAGGATGGAAATGGGTTCAGGAATGGGTCTAGGTGAGGTCCTGAGGTGGGTGCTGCCCTCTACTGAAGCTCACAGGCACTCCAGCTAGAGATCATGACATAGCACCCCCCAAGGGCGGCTTCAGATGCTCTAAACAATCCTAGGAGGAGGCGGTGGGCGGGGAGGCGAGGAACGGGGGGGAGGACAGGGGCCACGTCTACGTGGAAGTGGATTGACCATGGACCGAGGCAGTGCTGACAGGGCAGGAATCCAGGGTGGAACAGGTGGAACTGGAGCCCACCGGGGTGGAGCAGGCGGGCAGGCTACAGTGAGCATGAGACCACCACAGCCGAGCAGATGGAACAGAGGCCCACCAGGGGGTGGAGCAGAGAGGGACCACCCAGCCGAGAAGGCGGGACAGAAGCCACCAGGGGGGCAGAGGCCACGGCCCAGAGAAAGATGGGACAGAAGCCTTTCCAGGGCGGAGCAGAGGACCACCACAGCCAGGCAGACGGGACCAAGAAGCCCACCAGGGCGGAGCAGAGGACCACCACAGTTGGAGTCAGCGGCACAGGAGGCAAGTCTGGTCAGGTGGGACTGGGGAAGCAGGAGCATAAACCTGGGTTAATGGTGGCCTCCGTGGCTGTGATGAGGTGGTTAGAGAGTTCCCAAACGGCCTTCATAGCCGTGACAAGGCTGGCAGAGAGTTCACAGCCGGTCTCCATGGCCCGTGACAGGGTGGCCCCGGTGAGTTCATGGATGGATACTACTGTGGCACCTCCAGAGGTTCTGCAGCAGTTGCAGCCACCTCTGGGAGGTTCCGTGGCTGGTCTCCCCAACCTTAACTTGTAGGTTGAGAAGGGAGACATTGCTGGGCGCCACCACCTCTAAAGTTCAGTAGTGGTGTACACTGACCCAAACCTTACAACATAAGCGATCCCCCATCCTTAAGGAAGGAAGCTTCCAGACAGTTCCAGGAACAGAAGGGTTAGAGTTAGTGGGTTTGGGGATACCAGCTGCTTGTGATGCATATACCAGCGGTGTATCCCTCACACTGGAGCAGACTGGGATGCCGAAGGACTGAGCTTAAATATCTGGAGTGCAACAGACAGGGCCGGTGAGCTCTGGATGATAAGCTGTGACGAGGCGAGGCTCTGGATGATCGCTGTGACGAGGCGAGGCTCTGGATGATTAGCAGCTGTGATGTGGCCAGAGACTCTGGCTTGGATCGGCTGGTATGATGAAGCTCTGGAGGCTCGGTGGTGATTTGACTGGGCTCTGGAAACTCAGTGGTGATTTGACTGGGCTCTTGAGAGCTCCAGCGGGGACTTGACTTTGCTCTTGAAGATCAACGGGGGACTTGACCTGACTCTGGACAGTCAGCTGGTGGCTTGACCTGACTTTGGACGGTCAGCGGTGACTTGACCTGACTCTGGGCGGTCAAGCGGTGACGACCTGACTCTGGCAGATCAGCTGCGGCTGCCATCGCGTGCAGCGGCCCGGTGCCTGAGCCATGGCGTGAGTCGGTCGTGTGCCTCGCTGACACCCACAGTGAATGCTGGTAATCAGCAATGCATGGTCCATAAACTGACCAAAGAGATGAGTTGGGACCCTCACTGATTGTCATTGAGCAGAAGCGGTTCATTTAGTCCATCACAAAAAAAAAATATCTATCACCACAAAATCCGACGGATCAGAGAAATAAGTGGGGTCTAAATATATACTTGTACATAGTCCTCGAGTGATCCAGTGCTACTTGAGGGCTAATAATAGGCTTGCCATGTACCTGACCGGGTGTCCATACGAAAGCTGCTGGATCCTGGAGTGCCGGGGTCTTCTGTTACTGGCCGAGGTCAGAGGCGTTGGGATCCAGTACAGAGCTTTATTAAGAGAATGGTTGGACGGGCGGTAATCAGGAGCAGTCAGGTATGTCAGGGATATCCAGAATCATAAACAGTAACAAGCAGGGTCAGGTGGGCAGCAGAGAATCAGAGTGGTTATAAACAATACAAGATTAGACATGGGAAGAACAAAAACACAGGGAAAACCGGCTGAGGAAATTCTAGGCGGGGCTAAACAAGTCTTAAGCCCAGACTGAGGTGATTGTGCTGCTTAAATATTGATGATGACGTAGCTGCGGGTGTGTGTGTGTGTGGTAGATGCAGGTGTGTGTGCAATCAGTCCCAGGAATGAGGCAGGATGGAAATGGGTTCAGGAAGAGCCCTGAGTGGAGTGCCTCTACTGGAAGCTCACAGGCACTCCAGCTAGAAGATTGTGACACTATCAGTGAAGAATAGGATGGTCAACTGTTTTCTTGCCTGCAGAGATCTTGTCTTGGACTGTATACCTGTTCATCATCCTTAATGTTTTAGCAAATGGTCAAGTCAGAGTGATTCTATCTTTTCCTTCATCTGTGCACTGAGGAGTCTCTAATAAACTTAAAAAATGTAGATAGATAGATAGATAGATGAATAGATGCATGGTGAAGGTAGCCCCTCAAGGCTCTTTGATCCCACCCACTCTCTGTGGCAAGCAGGTGAAACTCCATAGTGAACTCTGCTGAACTAGATACAGAGAGGTGGAGCAGGGGTGATCCACATTCCCCCCTACTTTGTTTAATAAAAAAAAAATCTTTTGATCTCAGAAATGAAGTAATCGCGGTTGGTTGTTAGTGGAAGCTTCTGATCCCACAAAACAGTCTAAAGTATTTTCAGTAGAAATCTGCTGGGTTGGAGCTGGAGGCCAGGGGTACACTGGTAATGAACCCTCTGCATCTCTGCGGGACTGCCATGAATATCTCTGGTGCTGGTGCTTGGCGTATCAGACCTAGACAGGGCAAATTAAAGGTCGATCAGGACCATGGTTTAGCGCATGAGCGAATTCCTCAGAAGAAGGCAACAGGGGATGTTACGTAAATCAACTCAGCACCTGATCTGAAGCAAGCTAACCAACCAACTCTTTCAGGGGAGCAGCTTTCAACATTAACACCATTAGAACAATTATTGACAATTTCAATTCGGAGAAGAGATTTGGGGGCAAGTAATCAGACTGATGGTCAAAGAGATGCACAGCCCTGACCATCACATGTAAACCCACATGATAGTAATCATGATCACAAGATCTATGGATTGACTTCCCCCACCTAAGCATTCTACAGACTGGGGAATTCCTTTAAGGGGACCTTTTAACCTCTGGTCTCCACAGAACATCCTTATGTCAAGAAAAGCAGAGAAACTGTCTTCATCTTCATTTTGTGTTCATCTACAGATGAACACAAAAAAGACACCTAAAGGAATATCAGTCCATTGCTTAACTCCATATAATTTATGAAACCACATTTGACTATCATGTTTCTAATCACTTGTGTGTATGTCTTTTTAATAACTATTGAATAGCTTAAGTATTCATATTCATGTTTTGTATGTGTGTTTTCAAATCTTCTTACTTGAAACGTTTCTGACCATCGAAGTTATTTGTCAAATGTATCATATTCTTATCATAGGAATCATGTCCAAAATTATACCCTGCAAGGCGGGAAAAATTGGGATACGTGATTGATAAGATAACATATGATTTATGAATGGGTGGGACAAACAGCCAGCACCCGGCGGAGACAATATCTAGTGGTCAAGACAACATTTGAGGTGTGGCCAAAGGCCAGTTTAAATACTAAGGACACCATCAAATTTTTGCTTTTAGCTTTGATTGTAGTTTTTAGCTTTTATGCATGCTTTTAGTCATCACTTTTAAGTTCTTTGGCGCTGTTCCAGCGTCTTGGCCTGCACTTCTGCTGCTGCTATACGATGAGAAGAGAGACTCCACTAGTCTCGTCAAAACTTTTATTTCTGTTCTTTACTTTGGTTTCTTTTCTTTTCCATTTGAGAGTTTAGTGTTCGGTTAAGTTTTTGTAGCGCCCGTGTCTCCAAATCTGACCTCGCGTGCCTGTCTGAAACTTCAACCAGCCCACAACTCTGCATCGTCAGCCAATACCCAACCACGGAGCTTCCCAAGGCGTCACTTAAATGACTACTGAACTTCCAGCCAATCAGCAACCTCGGGGAAAAGCCTTTTCAGCGACAACAAAGGGAACTCCGTTACACACAGGCAAGCATAGTGGTTGAGTTTAAATGCTTAAATTATTTCTATGAATTAATATTATATGTTATCAGGTTTTAATTGCTTAAATTATTTCTATGAATTAATAATATGTTATCATGTTTATTCTTGTAGAAAATAAGTGTTTATTCTTTAAGAAAATAAGGGGAAAAAATAAGGGACATCCCAATATTTATTCATATTTGTTTTGCTTCCCATATTTATGTAAGCTACAATCTTCTCAAAAAAAAAAAAAACAATGTAATTTAAAGTGCCCTCGGCCTGAGTAAATTTTACCCGAATAGAAGTCTTGACTTGAAAGGTTAGTGATTTAGGAGTGAAATACTGTGAAATTACAATGTTATGGAGGGTTTAAGCATAACAACTGCAATTCTATGAAGACGTTAGCCACATAAAGCTTTTTTTTTAATCAATGCACTTAAAGTTTTGAACTAAAATATTTATTTCAACCATATACCTGTGAATAAACAAAATGCATACTTTTCAATGAAAGAACACTGAGAGTGTGAGTCTGGTGTTTGGATTGTTACCTTCAAGAATGAGCTCCAAGTTTAGGAATAATAGCCAACCACAGGTTTTTTTTTTATTCTCTCGGCTCTCTCTCTCTCTCTCTTCTTTCTCTCGTCTCTATTTACCTCTCTATTTAAACAGCCAATTAACTTACAATGAATACGTCTTCCCTACAGGTATAGACTGAATGTTTTTCTGTCTTGCTACTTGGGGACTTTGAAGCGGGGTGACAGTTATCGCGAGAGTCGCGCGCGCTGTGAAGCGGGAGCAGCTACTGGAGGATCTCCGCTTGGGCTTAAAGCCTTCCTCAAACAGCTAGCGGTCACAAAATAACAATGATTTCGTTAAAATAATGATTACTTATCAAGTGATTTAGTTGTTATTATTATGTCTTGTGAAAACAAATAATATGGGATGATTGGAAACTACTGAATAAAAAGCGAAAAGAGTAGGGCGGCTGTGCGTGCAGGCATGTATTCAACCCATGTACATGAGGAAACAACGTTTCCTCACAGCAAAAAACAGACCGAGTTCTGTTCAGTGGGACGGGGGCTGGGATAATTCTGTATAGATTGTGGGGGTTGATACTAAATGTGTGAATCTCTTGGTCTTTCATATGGACAGTGTCTTATGAGGGTATCAAAATTGCCAGAACAGTTTAAGATAGGACTTGTCATTTTTGGTTTTTAGGGCAAACTTGTGAAGAAAGGTTTTGATCCACTTCAACATGTTGGAAGCAATTGTACAGCGGCAAATATAGTTTATTAGTTATTCTAACTTCAGGACGGAAGTGCCTTAACTACAAAAAAAAAAAAATAATAACTTTTGCAAACTGTTGCGTTAAGTTGATGTTGTGTTCGTACTAAACAATATTGTTTTTTTTAGACTATGAAATATATAATTTCCCCTTTCCCACAGAATGTAGCTTATAACCAATATATTGAACCATATCTTTATGTTTTCTCTAAAATCCCAAACAGAGGTCCCCGACATCCAGTTGAGCCGTCTATGATGTTTTATAGGCTTGTTTAGATTTGGGAAGACACATGCGGTACAGACATGACAAAAAAAAACATTTTGGAGTTTTTGCGAGACATTATTATTTTTAGTATTATCTATTAATTTTGTTTTCTTTTTTTTTTTTGTGTAGCCTTTTACAAGGCACAAACCAGACGCAAACATATCTGCAGAGAAGGGTTGGCCATTCGCAAAAATAACAAAAAAATCAATGTTCTTTAAATTGTAGTTTTTGTGTTTCAGAGGAAAAATCAGTGTTAAGGCAATCTCTCCCATTACCGAAGACCCGTTTCTGAAAGAATAATTTTATGCAAACGCGTATAAAATGCTTTAAACACTTTAACAGAGATGTCTAGAGGCTTATTAATAGGTCTGCCTCCCATGTAAGATTGTTCTAGTTACTAGTCCGTGTCATTTGTCATTATTCAATAATCGCAGGAGTGATACTACATTTACATCTATCATCCATAATGAGCCTTCAATATATTTCTCGCTCAAGCACATCTTTTAAGCAGGAAGTAGCCCACTAATTGGTAAAAAAAGGCGACATTTTAATTATTTATTAATAACACAATGTGTTCTTTTCGGCTGCAATATGAAAGGCACAGTGGCTGACCTCCTTCTTCCACATGAACGCGCCTTTAAAGAGAAATAATACCACCTCACAAGATTACATAATGCTTTCGTTTATGAAGTGATTCGTTGACAAGACATTTCAAGCGTTCTGTAAGAGATATTTCTCATGTATGTGAGACACCACAATTTTAAGTTAATTCATTATCAGGAAAAAATTCCAAGTGAGCTAGAGGGCCGCCTCCTGTCCTGCATGCGCATTAATAATTTTCCGCACACACACTTTACAAATGAATAATTTATTCCCGTTTTGCATAATATGAATTACAACGTAAATTATTTGTTACATGCAATTATCCAAAATAAAACCACAGCTAGATTTTTAATGAAGATAAAACAATAAGAATAATATGCTGCACATGCCCACTCAGCATCACTCTTGCACCGCAGACATTTTACACACTTGCATTTAAATCAGCGCTGCAGTGTTTATTATTTTTTTTACTTAAATGTCTATATAAGCAAGTAACGGCTGGCTCCCCTTAAAATCACTGAAGTTGTCTATTAATGACGCTTCTTTTTACCATCATTTGCACTTTGGTGATTAAAGAGAGAACTTGAGTTTAATCGTGAGGATTTTTTATTAACCCGTCCATTCTTTAGAATTCAATGATTTAGCTAAATCGTTGAGGGTTTAATTTAATATTTTCGTTCTCTTTGTTTAATTAGGCCTAATAATGGGAACGAAATTATACAGTGCTCAAGTTTTACTAAAAAAGAAGAAAATAATTTATAAAACCCGCCACAATTTCTTACAGACAAATATATTTTCCCAAGAAGTTGTCTGTCAAAATAAAGGACAGGTAACTAATAAACAAAAAACGCATGTTGTTTTATTAAAGGAATTTTATAAATATGAAATACCTTATAAATAAAATATGAGCCTAATATAAGAGAATATTGACATTCTGCATATAAATCCATGTAGCCTAGCTCACTAAATAGCCACTTTTTAATGCTCTGATGCACAAGTAAAACCACACTTCTTTTGAATAATATAATACATTCATCTTATAATATAAATAATACTTGCACGACCCTATTAAATGTGTCAAATCTTAAAATATGGTGTTAATATCTGTGTAGCTTAGAGAAAAATATAAGCACAGCGCCAGGCACAAGGCTTGACATTATCATGCTTGAATTCGTTCCTAAGATAATGCACATAACTTCATACTTACCAAACTTTCATCTGTTGTAATATTAAAATATGTTAACTATAGTGTTTTGTTTCTTTCATTTTCACTGAACTGCAGCCATCCAATGTAACACATCAGCGCAGGCAAAAACTGGACGTCTATTTGCGGAAACGTGCTTTGATTGCGCTTGTTTGAAAACTTTGTGATTAAACGGCGCGCACTACAGCGTGTCAAACGCTGCCAAAATGCACTTTGCCAAGACGCCGCGGCGGGCAGACGCCGCGGCGGGGGTTAGGGGGGAGGGTTACAGAGGTGAAGGTTTTGGTTGTGTTTTTGATGTAAAATTACTGCTAGAATAAGTTGAGATTGTGCTTATATTGTGATTTTTAATATAATTTTGGAACTCAATCAAATCAAATCAAATCAAAGTTTATTTATAGAGCACCTTTTTAAAACAGCAGGTGTTCACCAAAGTGCTGTACATACAATATAAAGTAAACAGTAGAACTAAAAACCATAAAATAATAAAATATAATAAATAAAAACACAATAAAATATGCAATAAATACAATAATGATTTATAACACACACTTTTAAAAGAACTCCTAACAGGTAACTCTCATACTGTGTTATATGTTGTACTATACAAATATGCTTTTTAAATGTAATTTAAAAACAGCAAGTGAAGGTGCCTGCCTAATGTACAAAGGTAAATTATTCCAGAGTTTCGGGGGCCGCTACTGCAAAGGCACGGTCACCTCTGCTCTTTAATCTTGCATTGGGGGAGACTAAAAGCAGTTGCCCAGCAGACCTAAGTGCTCTGGATGGAGCTATGGCTGTAATAGATCTGAGAGGTATTTAGGAGCAGTGTTATTTAATGATTTAAAAAACTAAAGTAAAATCTTGAAATCAATTCTAAAACGAACTGGCAACCAGTGAAGGGAAACTAATATAGGTGTAATGTGGTCTCGTTTGCGTGTCCCTGTTAATAAACGTGCAGCCGCGTTTTTGTACCCTCTGCAAACGTGTTAGAGATGCCTCACCAATGCCTACATAGAGACTATTACAATAGTCCAGGCGGGATGATATAAAAGCATGGATGACCCTCTCAAAAATCAGTAAAAGATGCAAATGACTTGTCTTTAGATAATTGCCTTAACTGATAAAAACACGATTTAACTACCAAATTAATCGTTTATCTAGTTTAAAGTCACCGTCCATTTAAAACACCTAGGTTTTTACAACGGGCTTCACATATGACTTTAAGTCACCAAGATCTACATCATGGGTATTGATGGTTCCCACCAGGTCGAAACAAAATGATTTCAGTTTTATCTTCATTGAACTTTAAGAAATTGGAGGCCATCCAGGCTTTAATATCCTCAAGACATCTCAACAAAGGTGCTATAGAGTTTTGCAATTGTTTCGTTTTAAAGGCAGATAGAGTTTGCGAGTCATCTGCATAACAGTGAATGAGATGCCATGTTTTCCTAAATATGGACCCTAAAGGTAATATATATAAGGAAAATAAAAATGGGTCCAAGAATGGAACCCTGAGGGACTCCACACATACAAGAGATGCAGTAGAAGACACAAAATTCCCCAAGAACGTATCGAGAAAGTTCTTTCACCCAGATAAGATCTAAACCATTGTAACGCGGCACCCTTTATACCAACACAATGCTCAGACGAGAGATCAGTATGTTTGTGATCTATAGTGTCAAAAGCAGCAGTAAGATCTAACAGCATAAGAACAGCATAGTTACCTGTGTCAGTGGCCAATAATAAATCATTATAAATTTTTTAACAGGGCCGTTTCTGTGCTGTGGAGTGATTTAAAAACCAGATTGATACTTTTCTTGCAAACCATGCCAAGTCTAGAAAGGACAGTAATTGTTTAAAAAACAACTTTTTCCAATATTTGGAAAAGAACGGAAAGTTTTCGAAATGGGTCTAAAATTAGTAAGAACCGATGAATCCAGGTTGGGTTTTTTTCATCAGTGGTTCCACTATTGCGTGTTTAAAATGTAGGGTACAACTCCATGAATGAGACTACTATCTTTACAATCATTAGTATTTTAGGGCCAAGGGTTTCAAAAACCTTTTTTAGGAAATGTGGGGAAATAATGTCTGTGGGGACAAACAGATGGATTCATTTTGTCAATGATGTCTTTTAAACAAAGCAAGAGACACTGGCTCGAACTGATTAAAAACAAAGGTGCTACACAGAGAAAGAAGACATATCAGCAGAAGGATGAACAATATTGGCTCTAACAGTCACAATCTTGTCATTAAGACATATCAGCAGAAGGATGAACAATATTGGCTCTAACAGTCCAAACTCATTTGTTTGAGATGTATTCAAAACAGAATTAATAGTGTTGAACAGAACACGAGGTTTATGAGAATTAGTTTGCGATGACATTTGAGAAATACCTTGACTTTTCCATTTTTACAGTTTTTTGATATTTAATAACAAGCTGTCTTTCAAGATCTCAGATGAACCCCTGCAGCCTATCTTTTTTCCACTGGGCGTTTCCGCTCTCCTGCACTCGTGCCTAGCAGCACGGGTAATGTTCATTTAGCCATGGGTTCAGATTTTGGCTTAGCACGTGATATGTCCTGGTGTCCTGAAAGGGGCAACATATGTCAGTTGCCTTCGGACAAGAAGTATAAAACAATGATGTAACCGCATCATCAGTATTATAATGCGGAGTGGGACACTGAGAAGGCCATATTTGTGCTTTTAAAACATCAGTAACCGTTCTGCAGTTAAAGAGTTAAATGCGCGACAGCGACGAGCAGGAACAACATGGTTTAGGACTACAGAAACAAGAAATCTCGAATAACACAGGCATGTGGTCAGAAAAAGTAGCATCACAAACATTAATATTGTTAACAGGTAGACCACACGATAAACCAGGTCTACTGTGTGTCCGTGCTCTAATGTGTAGAACTAGCCACAAACTTGCATCAAGTTAAACGACTTCCGTGATATGTAAGAAGTCTTTAACCAATGGCTGGAGGGGACAACAGATATGAATGTTAAAATCCTCCAACACTTAAAACTCACTCTGTCATCCTTCGGCATGATTCAAGCCAGAAAAAATCCGAAACGATCGTTTATGAAGTCCTTTATGGTATTTGTGGGAACGATCAATCACAGCGCATAGCACTGGGTCAGTTGATTCATCTCAAATACAATCAGATCAAATCTTGAGTAGAATTGCACATCACAAACGCACGGCAGTTTAATTTTTTCCTTAAAAATAATCGCAATTCCTCCACCACCCGTCCTGTAAGTCGTGGAAGAGTTAAAGAAGTTCAACAGTTTAAAGGTAAAACCCTCCGAAAAGTTGGCTTAACTCACCCTCAGTTCATCCAGGTTTCAGTCAAACGCACAATAGATCCCAGTTATTTGAGGTAATAAAAGTCATTTAAGATAAAGTTTTGTTTTTACACCAGCGACCTGCATTTACCAGGGCAATCCTGCCGAGCTGGGTTAATTGCTATCCGGGCTCAAGAATCAACACCGCCGTGGAGGCACGATGTGTTAACTCTACCTCTCCGAAAGCGGGGAGACACGGAACGGGGAGCCCTGGACTCCCCTTGTCGGCGCGACCACGGTTTACAGCCAGGTGTAGAACAGGATCCACAGAACGCATGGAATATATTAGTGCAGTCATCTATCTGATACTCCGCTAATGTTCTAAGGGGGGCGATAATTACGGGGAAAACTGCCAGAACGGGATTTAATTTTTATCAGCAGGGCCGCCACGTTTTTCCCGACGTTTAGATGTCGCTTTTTTTTCTGAACCGCGGCAGGAAACCGGCGTTCGGCAGAGGGATACGCAGTAACTCGTGAGGGTGAGGTGAGGTTTTTCGATTCTCACCAGAATTATACAATGAGCATTATTTCAATATTTCAATCTAATGTTTCAGCAGTATCTGTGCCGATCCTCTACCAGTAGAGAGTCCACATTGTTAAAAAGTGTTAGTACGAAAACAACACAAAGATTGATTATGGATAGAGAAGACGGACTGCGACTGACACTGGCGCTGTCTTGCATTTTGCAATTCTTATCTTATTATTTATCTGAGATTAAGGCTAGAGACAACAGGAGCTTTTGAACTAAAAACATGTCTTTTCTACTTGTGTTTGTGTGTCATATGAATAATATATATAATGTGCCCCATACATGGAAATCAGAGTGCCTACGGTAGGTCGTAAATGGAAAAAATCTCACAGGCCAAAAGGCCAACCGCTAACTGTAACATGGCATTCGGTTTTGTTCTAGCTACCCATATATAGTAATGTTTACACAGTTGGTTTCACGTACTTACGATTTAACCTGAGCATTCAGTATCGTGCAACTATGAGCCTAACAGAAGGTGAGGGAATTTTGGGGGGGAAAGAAGTCGTGCTGCATTTTATCCTTTAAACATGAGACTTGTTCATGAAAAATTTATAATCCAAGATGGCCGTCAAACCATTATGACGTCATGATAGTGCAAATTAGATGGAAAAATTTAATCATTAAATTAAACTTTGGGTCACCTTAATGTTTCTATAATTTATCAGCAAGTCTCTATCTTTTTATCACTTTTAAGTAGAGCCTTTTTGAAATTAAAGATGTCAAACATCGAACGTTTTAGGAAAAAAAGCCTGCCCTAACGGCGTAACAGACTTGAAATGGGTGTGTCAAACAAAGGAGGCATGCAAATGGTGCGTGTTGGGGGTCCTCCAGAATTGTGGTTGAGACACCCCTGCCTCTACATGCATAGGGCAACTTGCACTTATTATGGACTAATAGTCGGTTTCAAGGTCATCTTACCGCCATTTCAAAAAACAAGCATGTGTACCAAAAAGGTAAAGAACTGCTTATATTACTGCACTGAGGACAAGGGCCATCAGATGCTGAACCAAACCCCGTGACGTCACATGTGGTGATACTGCAAGATGGCGGTGCCCTTTCTCCAAAAAGCTAATAACAAAACTTTTTTCTTTAAAACGGGTTACATTAAATCATGTTTGCTTTTTATTAAAATGGAAGTTTATTTTCCTAAAGAATGCAAACTTGACTGACTGCTTTCAGTTCCCACTTTTAACGTATTCCACAGTACTGTTTCTTTTGGCACGTCTTTTCACAGATTGGAGAAGTCCTCTGCCCATCTTTACATTCTGAGAGGACTCTACCTCTCTAAGACGATCCCTTTGATAAGCTACACCATGTTATAGACCTGGCCCATATTCACAAAACATCTTAAGGCTAAAAGTGGCTCATAACTCAACGGAATTTAGGGAGAAAATCGTTAAAATAATAGGCGTGTCCAATCCTAAATGTAGGGACTCTTAAATATTTTTGCTCAGGAGTATTTCAACCAAAGTGTTTTAAGGCGCTAAAATTACTCTTAAATCTGTGCAATGTTAGGAGTAGTTGAAGAGGATCCCCTAAGTCACTAAGACCATAATCTGAGCATATCTAAAAAGGCTGTTGCCAGCAACCTCTACCTCGATATAAACATTTTAGAACATGTTTTGTTTCTAATTGTTTGGAGGTTATCCAAACTCCAAATGTCTAATTATATCCCTTAATATATTAGCTGTTCTCAAAGCGTACCGTTTTTGTTTCTTTTATGCTCACTTGAGGTGTTTTTGGACTTGTGCCAAAAGGGTTAAGGCTAAATTGGGAGTGGAATGCATTTTTGCGAATAAATTCCTCCCAGGGCATCACAAAAAAAGTCATGTGACTTTGTGCATGGGATGGTAAATCCTACTAACACGGACCAATCCCATTTCACAGATCTAAAAATGTTGTATATGGTCATTCGGAAATGCAAAGTCCCCCCCCCCCCCTGACATCAAGATATTTCTGTATAATGGTGTCTCCCAGCCACTGTGAAAACTACTGCTTTTCCCAAACAGCAAGCATCCACCTCCGAAGCAACCACATTCATTGTGTTTCGCTGAAAAAGTAATGTAATTTATTATATATTAAAATTATTATATTCATAGCTTCTCCTACTTTTCCCTTCGTGAATGTAGAGTGCCAGTTTATCAGGAAGTGACATTTTCCATTCTCTTTGACCTCATGGTGTAAAACGGTGCGCGTTAGCAAATGTTTTGTGCGATTTCCAAATTTGTTGCATTTTAATTTATGCGCACTTTGGATGGGAACCAGCTATTGTTGGCAGACTTCATCTCTGAAGCCAAAAAAAAGTAAACAGAAAGCACTAGGTTAACAATCATTATGACGTTACAATAATTAAAACGTGAATGCATTGTCATGCATGTTATTTTCCCTAACAAATTCATAATTATTATATTTTCCGGTTGTGCTGAGCAAGCCTTTTTTGCATGCCTTGAGTGCTTTTAGGCTATGTAGGCAATTAAAGGTTCATTATTATGCTTATATGGTTTTATGTATACAAATGCGACTAATAGTCGACTAATGCTTAAATAACGACTTCTAGTCGCCAGAAAAATCTTAGTTCGAGGGCAGCCCTAAAGCATGTATTGGACTAATATGTTTGTGAGAAGCAACAGGCTGACAATTACTGAATATATAGCCTACTTTGTTTATTAGTGACACTTAGCTACATTTTAACAATCTTTATTAAATATGGCATACTTTTTATTTTAAAACCTATTTGAATCGGGCAACATAATAGTTGCGCTCTACAATATTTCTATGAATAATATAAATATCACCATCACTGTGTGCATAGGTAGTCACGCATGCTGACATCATCCATAGCAACAAGGTCACCCCCCGGCCCCTTACTCTAAGCTTAAGATTCCTGTCTAGTCTTTAGTAAAGTTTGTCCCAGAAGCTTTGTAAATAGGTTTTAAGCACAAAAACTCTTAGCTAAAAACCTTTTACTGCTATTTAGGAGAACTCTTTTTTAAGACCGTAGGCAGGCATAAGTAAAAACACAAAATTAGCTCATTTAGTGGATAAAAGTGTAAAACCTTTGTCCGTTTTAACATTTATGTTTCTCTTATCTATATAAAAATGTAAAATATAACAAAATATTGGCTCATTGATTTGAAAGCCTTTTTTGAGTATTCCATTTTCTTATCTATATATAAGTATATATATATATATTATATTTTAGGGGTGTAACGGTAAATGTTTTTTTAAAATCTAAATGTATGTTTCTTTTGCAAGTTATTCTAACACCAATAAAAGACCATATGCCATTAAACACGACATCTGCTGACTGACACCGTGCTGGTTTTGTCACAGGAACATCCACCTGAAGATAATGAGAATTACATCGCTCCCTTTCCAGTGCATTCCTAACGACTACTAATGGCCCCCACATGTCCTGCTCCCTCCAAGAGTCCCCACTCCAAGGGCTCTGCCTTTGAAAGGAGTAGGCATAGGGGTGATCAATATCATTTGAAAATTTACCTTACCGCCGTGACCGTTTGGTACAAAAACAAGTACCGTTCAAGTCCCGTTCACAGCGCACCAAAACAATAACTATAAAGAGAACTATAAGATAATGATATTCGCGTCCACACCAGTGACAATATCAGCTGTTTATCTAAGCGCACTAGCGTCACCTCTTACATTCTCGAGCTTGTTTACCCGCAGGGTGGATTCTGTTGCTGTCAATATTTTTGATCGTTCATCTGCTTGGAAAAAATCATCCTGAAAGTGATTCACCGCTGTTGTTTCGCTGTGGCTTTTATTGTTTATACTTGGGTGTGGCTATTCTTGTAATATTGGAATGCGTTTTAGAACTATCTTTATCATTATCGTCCTTGGTGTGAAACGGGCCTTTACACCCCTAATATATACAGTGCTCTCAGTAAAATAGAAGTGGTGAAAAGTTCATTTTATTCTCAGTAATTCAACTCAAAGGGGTAAACGTTGTGTATTAACTAAATTCAATGCACACAGCCCTGAAGTAGTTTCAGTCTTTGGTTCTTTATTGTGATGATTTTTGGCTCACATTTAACAAAAACCCAACAAACTCAACAATAGAATACTTCATAAGACCAATAATAAAAAAAAAAACTTTTTTTAGTGACTGTTGGCCTCTGGAAAGTATGTTCTGTGTTTACGGTCATGTACTCATATGGTAGGGGCTCCTTTTGCTTTAATTACTGTCCGCAATTCGGCGAGGCATGGAGGTGATCAGTTTGTTCACTGCCTGAGGTGGTATGGAAGCCCAGTTTTATTTGACAGTGGCCTTCAGCTCATCTTCATTGTTTGGTCTCTTGTTTCAATTTCCTCTTGACAATCTCCATATATTCTCTGGGGTCAGGTCTGGTGAGTGTTTCTGGCCAGTCACGCACACCAACACCATGGTCATTTAACCAACTTTGGTTAACCTTGGTTTTCCAAATCAATCCAAAAACTTGCTCTCCATCTGAAAAACGGGACTTTGGACCAACTGCCACAGTCCATTCTTCTTCTTTAGCCCGTAAGACCCGCTGACGCTGTCTGTGGTCAGGGGTGGCTTAAACAGGAGGATACGAACACTGTAGGCCAAAACTCCTTGCACGTCTGTGTGTGGTGGCTCTTGCTGCCTTGTACCCCCCAGCCTCAGTCCATTCCTTGTTACGTTTCACTCAGATTCTTGAATGGGTTTGGCAGTGACAATCCTCATCAGGGCTGGCGGTTCCTCTCTGTTGGGTGTGCAATCTGTTTCTTCCACACTTTTTCCTTCCACTCAACTTTCTGTTAAATGCTTGATTCAGCACTCTGTGAACAGCCAGCTTCTCTTTGGCAATAATTTTTGGCTTACCCTCCTTGTGAAGGGTGTCAATGTTGTCTTTCTGTTCAACTGTCAGATTCAAGACCAAATCATCACAATTAACGACCCAGACTTACACTACTTAGTCTGTGTGCACGGAATTTAATTTAATACACGGTTTAACAATTGAAGATTGACTTACGGAAATAAATTAACTTTTCATGACCTTCCTAATTTATTGAGATGCACCTTATATATGTGGCGGGGATCAAACGAAAGACACAGTGGGTGTGGGGTCAGGCCTCGGAGAGGCTTTTTTTTTTTGATTTTTTTTAAAAAAACAGTAACAAAAACAGAAGAAATTTCCAAAGGGAAATCGTTTTCAAAATAAATAGGGAATCTGGTGTCCTCGTTGTGCTGGCAGGGATTCGTGTAGGTGGGCAGTGTTCAGGAAGGAGGTCCAGGTATGGCCGGAGTCCCGCGGCTGCACACCTCGCTCTCTTCGGTCGGGGTGGCGAGGGCGGCGGCTTCATCCTCTCGTTGTCCTTGGCGCGTGAAAATTAAACAGCCCGACAAAGCCGTGGTAACAGGTGCGGTCGTTCGTCCGGAACCACCGGTCTGGCGCTCACATGTCTGGCGGCGCGGGAGTCCCTCTCGCACCCTTCCTGACCCACAAACAACCAGCGTGCATGCACTGGGTAAGAGATAATCTCTCGAGGATAGGCACGCTCGGCAATTTAAACAGCGGCGGTGATGAGGCTCTATTGCTCACGTGTGGCCTCATCACACACCGCCAGCCCTGGTATTTCCAGCGCCCCTCCTCTCTCCACAACACCCACTCAAGGGGCCACCTTTCCACATGTCATTAAACATGGTCCAATTTAGAATATCATTATTTCTGGAGAGTCAGGACATTTAATAAGGATCAAATGTGTGTTTAGTTTTGAGAGAAAACCAACCCTATTTGTGTCTCAGTTTCTCATATTTGACCTGAAGGCTTCTTCATCTTCATGACGTCACCTCTCTTTATAAACTACAGCTTATAATCGTCGGGGTCACATGGATCTCAGCCGGTTCGTCAGGAGTTTTTCTGTGTTTAGACACCTTTGTCCTGTTTAGGGTAAGAAAAATGAACAGTAAAGAAAACTAAATGCCAAACTAAATCTCTGGTTGGGTGTCTTCATCCACTCCCTAGTTCAGTAGTCTGCCACTGGTTAGGGAGTCAGCAAGTGATGGGAATGGGCCTTAAATGACCGATAGGAAAAAAAAAAAACAATCAAAACTAGCACTCAATAATAAAAATGGACAAAATTATAGAAATGTTAATCTTTATATTAAGATTTTTATTTCATATTTATAAATTTATGGTTATATTCAGAACTTCTACTTTTAATGAAAACTTTTGGCAGTTGATCCATAAATGTTCCATTATTGCATTTTACACATTTTTGAGCACCGCTGTGTCATGTTAGGGCTCGTTTTGACACAAAGTTCACGATTTGATTCGAATTCATATCGATTATTTTGGATACATTTCAGGTATGTACTTGCAATTTCCTCAAGAAAAGAAACTCAGCTGTAAATTTACATGAGTCAGTTGGTACTACATTCTATTTTATGTAAGGTTTCAATTTACTGATTTGTTAAATTATATTTACATCGTTGTTTAAACATAATCATCTACAATTACTCATATTTCTACTTCACATGTTTTTTTAAACAAACATAATGTGTCTATCAATAAAAACGTGATGGATTTATTCAAACATAAATTAACCACTGAAGAATAGTAACATTTTATAATGAATGTTTATTGGTGCCTAATTCGGCAAATGCCCCCTCTACAGTTTTACTTTTTCTATCCTGACCTAATAGTTTATGTTATCGTATATGGTATTTTCTGAGGTAAATGGGACGTTACGTGACATTGTTTGCCAAGCGTTATACCTGATGTCTTTGCACGGCTGAAACACTTGAGCGATTCCAGAGACAGGATACACATTGTGAAGTTGTACTCTTTTTTTCACTTATCTTCGATATTTAGTCACTTTATTTTGGGCGTGATGTGGAGAGATGACAGTTCATGTGTGCCTCGTGCTGCGTCTGTTGAACTGAGGGCTACAGTCGATCTGTCATTCCCATTAACAGCCATAAAATGGGCAGAATTTGGAAATCTGAGACGTCGTTTTAGATTAAAAGTAACCAAAGAGCCAATGCTTATTACGGATAATTGGATGGGAAGTGCCCTTCAACAGTCCGTCCATTACCATGAAAACCAGGTTCTTACAACACTTTTCCAAACGTTAAAATTCCAAGCACATTTTCAAGAACTTTCAAGGTTACATTTTCAAGATTTCCAGCCTTTAACAACTCTGGTAATTACAATGTTTACATACGCGTGGAGTTCTCATTTAGATGTTATTATGCTAATATCACCCCTGTCTGTGATTGCATATAAATTGCCTACAATACCAACATACGTATATAAATTTAATATATATATATATATATATATATATATATATATATATAATATATAAAAAAAAGGCTTGTAAGGCTTTTTAATACCTGCAAAAATAAAATGAATGAAAAAAAAAAACTGTATTAGCAGGTAGGGCAATGTCTATGTAACGTGCTGGTAACTATAAAATGACTGAAAAAACATGATTTTGCAGTTAAAAAAACAGTTCTTTACAAATACTAAAGTTTTCTATATGATAAACCTCACATTTCAACACCCTTAAAAGTTTTAAACTATTTTTAAGAAATGGAGTCGTCAGAGTACTATGGTTTATCTAAGTTAAAACACACCCACCAACAAAAGTATTATGCTTAATTTAAAGCCACACACACACCTTACTTTGAATCGTCTGGATTTTTGAAGCACATTAGCAAATTTGGCATTGTTCAAACAAAATCAGCAAATTGCCAGCAGGGTGGCGCTTTTGGAACGGTACAAAACAGTTGTATGAATGTCCTTACATTTGAATATCCTTAAAATTTGAAGTGACATGAAGATTATGTCAGATTATGTATTTTGGTGGGGGGAAACGACACGTCATAGGTCATAACATTTTTTCAAATTGTCATTTTAGTAGCATGAAAACATGTATCATGGGTGACTAATCTGCGCTCAACACCGTGTGTGCTTTGTTTATAATGTCTATTTATTAACAACCTAACCCTAACGCTGGGGGAAAACCTGCATCAAGAACTTTGTGAGTCAGGAAATTTGTATGCATTGTGGCAGATCTTAAACATATGCCACAATAAACACTTTTAATATTTTTCACTTTTATCGCGACAGTCTTTAAAGATTTAGGTAACTGAGCAGGAAATTTTTGTTTACCTTTATAGGCTCGAAACGCAGACCTCTTCAAAGAAAAAAAAACATCATAATAACAGTATTTAATTCTCGTTGTAGTGGTGATTCAGTGGTGTTTTTTGACCAGAGCAAGGAGTGGATTTTTAAAGCGGAAGCGTTGTGGTTTTCATTCGCTCCAAGAGCCGCTCCACCACGAGTCACAATTTATGGCACGGCCCGTAATATTAACTGTATATTTAGCAACACACGTTAAACATATTTATAGCTTTGATCCTGATGGATCTCTCCAAATCATAAAGTTATTAGGATGGCAATAGCCGAGGGGGAAGTTTACAGGCTAACTGCTTCTCACGGAGCTTGTCTGGTTCCGTGTTTACACATGAATATTTTTGGGTTAGAAGCATGAATTTAACACGGTACATAGCACATTCGACAAAACGCGGACCTGTGCATCGCTTTCGCCAATTAATGCATTTCCAACAAATGTAATCGTTACAGTTCTGTACTTCATCCCAGTAATCCCATATCGGGACTTTCTGACACTTGAGAGAGCATAAGAAGAAAGTGCATTAACGTGTGTAAGATAAAATAACTGACAACAAATTTAGTCTATATTTTCATCGACACAAACTAAATTGTTGCACAGCAGAAAGCAGCACATTATACATTTTAATGCTGGACAACCATGTTATATACTTTGTCATGTGGTAGGAAAAATTTTGCATCCAATAGTCTAAGAAAGCCACTTTGAAACTCTCCTAGTTGATTTTATTTTTTATTTTATATAGGCTCTCATTATGACAATAACATTTCAAACATACTGAAAATACTTTTAAGCCATGGAGCGAACAGCGAGCGTGTGTTCTGGTATCCAGTGAGACGCGGAGTGGAGCGGGAGTCGGAAATTGTTTTGCGCACTGCACCCTCTCTCCGCACACATACTCCTGCTCCCCGGCACGTTTGTTATCTCCCGCTCCGCTCCATCAGAGTGCGCGCGCGTTAATAAAGATCACACTACCCAGCCTACACCCGCCAGACCTGTGAGCAAGAGCTGCTTAATATTATTTATGGAAAGAATAATATAATAATAATAAGTACCTATTCAGTAAGAAAGCGAAATCTTCTTGTACCAATGCACACTGCACTTTTCCACAGCACTTTTATGTCCAAAATCCAAGCAGTTTTTCAAACCCCTTGAAAACACATCGCGCACTACAATTCAAGCATTTACAAGGATATGCCAGACGCACCCGTACGTTAACACCCTGTGAAAATACACTGCTAGCTAAACACATTCTTGTGATTTAAGAATCACTATCTGTTCCGTAAAAATGGAATACGATTATTATCATCGTGAGGTATGAGTCAGTGTGCGATGATTTTTCGGGCTTCTTTTGCTTTTCAAGTTCCGATACAGTTTAACCCCTGCAATGCTGGAATTCATTACTTGTGGGACCTCGCCCACAATACAATATGTGTATTTGTCCTGCCCGGAAACACGGGAACCCCCCTCGAAATGCGATTGCGGGCTGGTTTTGGGGGCTATTGTTTTTAATTCAAAGAACAATACCATACAATATATTTTTATCAAGAATAACATTAACATAGAACAAGGAAAAGGAAAGCAAAGCTTATTACAACAAACAGGATTTGCCAGGGGGAGGTAAATATAAAAAGTTCAAACACCACAGATATACATCACATTAATACACGTATCCATATCAATTTACAGTTCATATTGAATGACGCGTTTCTAAATGAAGATCATGCCAGAGACCAAGGTTGCAGACAGCGCACCATCCACCCTGTAGGTCCTTCGAGATTTGTGTTCCCTTTTATTTTTAAATGCAATTCGCGGGTCAAAGTCCTTTTGATCTGTTATACATGTGGCGGATACAATAAAAGTAGAGGCTGAGACCTTTACAGATTACAGCTTGATGTATTGCTCTTGATCTGGTACGACTCAAAACTGAACCTGGGATATTGCTTTGCGTGTTCTCTCTTACAAGTTTATTGTTAGTCGGCTTACTCAGTCAGATTATAATGCCACAAAAGAAACGCAATATCTGCGTGGTCAACACCCTAATGGGTTGAATTTTCAGCGATCATTACTCCAGTCTTCAGTCGTCACCTTGCATCTCGCAGCAAATCAAGTCCTACACCGGTCTAATATGAGTTATCAGAGCTTATATTGATCAGCTGGGTCTTAGATAAGACCGTTGGCTGGAGTGTCTGCGTCTCACTTGTGAATAATTTTTTGTTTGTGGCTACCAACTGTGACTAACGCGTCTGGCATCCTCTTCTTTGTCTCCGCCTATTGTTTAATAAAGAAGTTAAAAAGAACGCATTATTTCAAAATAGAAATTCAAAATATTTTTTTTAATTAAATAAATTACTGCACAGACAAACAGTCTAAAACAGTTATATTGCGTATCAATTTGTGACAGAACAGACAAAGCTTATATTTTGGAATAAACACTCTTCTTTTTAAAGAATCAAAGAATCCTGAAAAAATGTCACATGTCCCAAAAAACAAAGTATAAGCAGCACACTGTTTCTCAACATTGATTATAATCAGCAATCAGAATGATTTCTGCAGAGATAATGTGACACTGAAGACTGGAGTAATGATGCTGAAAATTCAGCTTTGCAATTGGAGTAATGATGCTGAAAATTCAGCTTTGCAATTTACAAGCAATCATTTTACAATCTTTATTTTTGTTGAAATAATATTCAATATTTTTTAGCAAATAGATACGTTGTTATGAGGCATAAGAAACTTTATAAACATTATTAATAAAAAATAAAAACTTATTGATCCCAAACTTTTTGAATGGCAGTGTTATTATACTGTGTTTAAAAAAAAAAAAAAAAAATTCCGCGATGTATCCTAAACTGTACAATCATTTCAGTCACGGGTCAAAATTAAATACAAATACCACATTAAGTTTAAAAGTTACAACACTTTTTGTGTGCGCAGGAGGAGAACTTACCTGTCTGTATAGATGAATGTTTTTTGCATCAGTGTGGTCCGAATGTCCTCACCCAATAGAGAAAAGTTTTGCTTCCGCAAGAAAAAAAAATAAAGAGGTAACACTGATACGATAGTACAGCTCAAAGTTTCTTCAAATCATACATGATCCGAAAGAAACCTGTCTCGGTCCGGTGAACGTGTGATCGAAAACCAATGCAACCGGTTCGTAACTCGAGAAGGGAGCCACTAGCACAGTGTGTGTGTATGTTCACTAAAAACTCTTGCTCAGTCCATCTGCTCTGCTCGTGCACATCCCATCATTGGTTCTCTATTTTCCCACCAGTTCATTCAAGGTACTGTTTAGGAGTAACTGAATAACTTGGCATATTGTTTTTATTTTTGCGTCAGGGACATTTATAAAAAGAAAACTTAAGTAATTTGTGGATTCGTGCGTACATGGAGACACAAACCGTTTTCAACGATTCAGTTTGATTTGGTGAACTGGTTTTTGACTGGTTCACCAAGGAGATCCGGTAAAAATTGAACGCTTTGTTCGTGAACCGGACACTAATAGCCGTTTCTCTCAATAATGGGTTCTTGGTTCTGTACTTGTGTTTCTTGTCAACGTCATCATCCGCGCACCAAGTACTGTTCCAATTCAAGTTCACATCTATCCAAGTACAGTTTTCAAATGCCCCGGATGTGTTTCTTGCTCCGCCCCTTTTATCAAGGATTGGCATCCAGAGGTGACTTTGTGCGTCTCTTGAGGCCAGCCAGGTATCCCGGGAAGCATTCGCACCAACCAGCGAGCGTTATTGGTCAGAGAGAGAAAACCCGCATAATTTTTCAAACATTACTGTTACCTATGTCATCAGGCTGGACAACGTTATTGAACGTATGATCACAGCGCATCGCGTCATAAAGAAGCCGCAGTTCACTGACAGCTTACGCTAATCGAGTTCATTATTGAACGTTAGCATATACTCTTTTTGGCATACTGTTTTCCTGCCAAAATCTAAATTTCAACTTTTTTTTTTTTTTTTTTTTTTATAATTATTGATATTCAGCGTCCATAGAAAATGTCTGCAGTGGTTTGGTTCCGATTGGGTGAAACAAACACTAGGACTAGTTTCGCAAAAGTGGTTTTCGGATACAACTCATTTTTGCTGAAAAAGAAACCGCCGTGCAATCTTAAAGCAACTGACCCCAAGAATTGCAACATAAAGTCTCTTATAACTTTATACTTACTATTTTTTATAATGGACTCTATTGTTCTTAAAACTGACATATCACAAAAAAGGCAGCGTTGTGGCTTGTCCATATTTTCTTTTTTCAAGGCTAAATGCTATACAGTGAAGATAATCAGAGTATGCGTGCTCAAACCCTCATACCACTATTAATGTGTTTTAATATTTTTAAAAATGAAAAACGAAATGGTTGTGTTTTATATTTTGAAGAAAACAAGGTAGTGGTGCTTGATTATCCTTTCGCACGGTCGTTCTCTGAACCACATCTTTGTGACTATTACCATGTTGTAATGAAGAACGAAGGCGTGTTTGAATATCATATTTCGATTGTCTTGTATTCAAACAGTGAGCTGACTGATGTTATCAAGTACACTGCTGTCCCATGTGAAGAATGAGGTTACCGGTTTGTGCGCGCACATCCCGACTCGACCGAGCGAGGTCTTAAACTCGGTTTTTGAGGAACGGCCCTGATGTCCTGCAGACAGACACGAAGTCAATCACTTTCAAAGAGAGAACCGATTTCAGTTTACATCGAAAATGTTCGCGAAAAGCTCCGTTTCTTCCGTTCTCCGAACCTACATCGAAGCATTACAGTGTTGCATCCAGTAAAAATTTATTTTTCAGTTTTATTTTCGATTTTAAAACACTTTAAATGTTTAAAGCACCTACCTTTCTTCATTCGAAACACAGATGCGGGATCGTGGCGCAGTCGTATGACATCACCCTCGCCAGTACAAAATAAAAGTTCGTTTACTACTACTACTTTCTGTGTTTGTTGTGTTTTGTTTTTTTTTTTTTGGGTGGTTTGCAAACGAAGTACATTAACCGTCATCTGCATGACTGAAGTGTTGAACTCATGGGATATAAAATGTTTAAAGTCTCCTCTGTGTATTAAAAAAACAGACAAACTTCCAATCCTTTTTACAGCTGAGTTTTCGTTTAGAAAAAGACAGCCTTAATGAATATACTGTGTGCCAGGCAGACGATCGATAAGTTTTTTCAGCTCCGTCCATTCTAATATTTTCCTACATATCAGGGAGTACATGTTTTTTTCACATCCTGTCTGTGTGGTTTCCTATTAATCTTAAGCAAACTCTTTAACCTTGTGTGCCCTGTGGTTAAAATAGTCCTCCCGCTGCCGCCTCAGATTACGGTAACTTTTTAACAGATCACTTCTTTCCTGAATGCTATATAACTGGTCTTCCTGTCCCTCCTGATATCCTGTGTAAAACCTGCCACATTTCATTAATATTGTCCTTTAATGATGACTTTAATTTCTTGATTTCCTAAGTGTGTATTTTTCTAACTATATTTTTCTGTCTCCAGTGCTTCTTTTTGCAAAGTTTATTCCACCTTTTCATCATTTCCCTCAGCGCTGGAACCCATGTAAACTGTTTGTGTACATTTTTTGTCTAAAAATTAGATTGATTTATTTCATCTCTAAAGCTCTTGGCTTGCACACAGATTTTCCACTCTGGATACTTGTACTAGCAATCTGAGCATGTGACCTTATGTTAATGCCCCATTGTTACCCATATGGAAAAGATATAGATAACATTTTACTAAATGTTTATATCTTTTATCTGAAATTTGTAAGTAATATATATAACATTTCAAACCAGACCACAAAATCCTTAGTAAAATGTGTGTAATATGAGATTTAAGATAAGTTGGAACTTTAAGTACTATATATGACAGTAAATCCACATACAATATTCTTAGTAGAAATACACGTAACATAAAGTTATATGAGTTGGTCAATCATTAGTGAAACCAAAATCTTTGTATAGTGTATAACAAAACCTACAAGACAATAGACATATGTAAAGATGTCCACATATATGGGACTTAAAGAGTACATGGAAAACACATGATGAAGAATTACCAAAACTAATTTATTATGGCATTTGCTCAGATTTTAGGACACTATCATTGTATCAGGTTTTTAGATCACACTTCTCTTCAATCTCAAGTTAGTGAATTTTTTCAAAATGATTACATGGGTATCTTTGTGTGTTAGTTAAGATTTTTATGAGTAATTCTTCCCACTAAAATAGTCAAAAATTATTTTTTTATTTACAGTTAGATTTTGTCAAGTTCTTGTGTATGCAGCAAATATTCAAAATTGTAAGTTAAAAATAAAAAAAGACACAGTCACTCATTTCTTGCCGGGTAAAAGGATTTTAATTTTGTCACTGAATTAGTATATGAAACATATACAAGTTGCATATTTCCATTTTAAATTTAAGTGGCAATACATATTTTTAAATTAGCTAAGTTCATTAAGATGCTACTTTAATAATTGTTTTGAAACCATACCTTGCACTTGTGTCCTTTTGGATGTTACAATGAAATACATAAATGTTGAAGACATGCATTGCAAAATGTATTAAAGAAGAATACATTTACATTTTGTAGTAAACTTTTCACACTGATTCTCACATTAGATTACAGTAACAGTAGAAGCAATTAGTTACTTTCCAGCTCAGCAACCCTGAATGAATAAGTGGCCATCGTCACATTTAGAGTTCATTTAGCAGTAATATGTCTTAAGTAGCCGACCAAACATGAGTCTGGACTGTGTGGAACACTGAATATACACATGTTCCTAACTACCTGAGCAGTGTTTTATGGCTTTGGTGAAAGCCTGTGGGAAAGAGGACAGTGGACATGTATCTCAGTGGCGTTTTGATAAGAAGAACCTCTGGCTAAACTTCTTCTCACTGTGCAATAACCATAGTTTGCCTATGGCATATAAACACGGATCACCATGTCAATAAAGTGGGACACGTCTAAAAAATACTCCCATCCTTCAGAAAGCAACAATAGAGTGTTTTCTTCTTTGTTTGTTTTGCGTAGGTTGACCATGAACAACCGCTCCATTTACAGCAATTCTCTTGTAGTAATTTACCACATAGTTTGGGGGAAAACCTCTCTCCACTGTTTGTAGGGCAGGCTTGATCACTACAGACATTAATCTTTACATTGGGTGGACCAAAGGGCAGTTACCTCAGTGAACTTCGCAAACTTCTTGACATGATGTCTTTTCCGTTTCTCATTTCAATTACAGAAATCTGTAACTTCTGCAGGTGCATTAACTGTTAAAAATTGCTTTGGCTAAACGGGTAAAAGCTCGGGAAAACAGAACTCGTTTGCATATTTGGTGTGGTACAGCTTTGCTACTTTTTTTCCTTGTTTCAGGAGGTATCCATTGAAATCTTCAACAAAAGGCTGAGTGTCCGCACAAAGGCTGAGTGCGCCCCAAAAGACACAATGCACATGCACTTCATTTGCTCAAATGCAGAAGGGCTGAACATTGAATGGCATGTGCTCTTCCCCATACAGCGACGACTGCACACCTCCAACAAAAGTACACTAATCCTCATGGGCATGATTTATCGTTCTTCTGTATTTTAGTTCGAGATCCCAACGAATGCTTATGCCCTCTATCATTAATGCCCAATGACAGTGTATACGTCTGTGGGTATTATGCCTTTTAGAACTGGGCAAGCTATATTCCAGAAGCCAGTGTTGCCACTCATGGGCTTTCCAGAATTTGCGTTTTCAGTCAGAGATCTTGGAACTCGAGCAACAATACCTGGAGTTGTTTATAGACAAGAGGTGTCTGGCCAAGACTAGCTGTTTGTGTGCCAATGTCCCATGCTCTAGAATAACTAATGTTTTTCTTGGATAGATCCGCATAAAGTTTGCCATTTGTCCCTGCACAACGCCAAGCAACACACAACGCATATAGTCAGGGACGAATCCCATTATACAAATCAAGTTTTGGTAAAATTCTACAATGGCAGATGTGGCCCTTTATGCCAATAGTGTTTGTCCCTTCTCTTTCAGTTTCAGCAATTTGTCCTATCTCTACTGGTTGTTTTATTATTTCTGTCACTTGGCTTTTTCAATATCTGCCACATTTGTAAACCCTTGACTTTCCTTTTTATTCCTTTCCTCATCTGCAGGCCCCCCATGGTGGAAGGCAGACTCCGCAGCCCCAAAAATAAAAAATTCACCATTAAATTGCTTATAAATTTTGTAGTAATGGCCTTGCTACTGCATCACACGACACATCACAATGTAAAATAGCACCTTCACGTTCTCACATGACTGATCAGCTAGGATGTTGCCACTCAAAGCCAGCCTTGTGAAAGAGTGGCACATTCCTCTACAAATGGATGGAAGTACAGGTCATGTTCGGCTTTTTTTGGCTCCAAACCATAACGCACATAAAAGCACATGGCTTATCTCTACGTCTCAGGGGGGTGAGCTCAATTGACACAACACGGTATAACGGCCAATACCTACATTTAGAGGACTGAAAGACCTGGTACAACACAGTCAATCACAATTAAATGGTAAGGGAGAGGAAACATCCTCTGTGCACTGTTTGATTTCAAGGTCTGATATAAGGTGCCATCACATATATCACTTATTATACATGCCTACTACTGTCATCAGGAACTAAAACGAGATCGTGCATACCTTGATTCTCAAGGACCATACCCTTCAGTTGATCCGTTTCTGAAATACTGAATAAAGAAATGTCCTTCCATGTAAACTGTCCTTTTACTGTTATGGACGAGGCACATGACAGACACATGAGGGTTTCTTCTTGTGAGTGGTGAAGGGCCAAGGTACTTAGTACATACTCCTGTCAGTATGATGGCGTTTTAAATTTGAATCGTAATAATACCGGCTAATAGGTTTCTCCAAAAAATACTTTGCTTGCTGGTACTGCATTTGTCTCAGCAGAATGTAAACTTCTAGAAGTTTCAGCAGGTCTTCCATCAATACACTCGTAGTGTTGTTGTCTCCATGAAAGGAGAAAATAGAGATGCAACTTTGCCCTGCCTTCCGTTAGTCCACTGAGACGGAATATCATCACGTATTTCTTGAGGGGCATTTTCCTAAAATTACAGAAAAGAAGCACCATATTAAAAACTTTATAAGGTTCTGCTTTAACCATAAAAGGTAACCTTGTTTGCTCTACTTACTTAGGCACAAAAATTTAATGGAAGCCACAACACATGCAAGAAACAAACAAAAAGAGGAAAGACAGAACAGTGTCTTTAACCCATCTTAAAGCCCCTCTTGAGATGCCTCTGTTTTTAAATAATTTTAGAAACCCATTTCCAAGCTGCCATTTTTATCTAAAATTTAGATAACAATAACTGACAATAAGTACAATTTTTCTGAACAATTTCCATCAGGTTTCCGTTTCCCTGGCTTAGTACTGAGACTTGCTCTGATCAAGGGCACAATGATTTACTACGTGCAGCTAGATCCAGGAATAATTGTCTGTTTTAATTATACTTGACCTCAGCTCAGCTTTTGACCTGTGGACCATGATTTTTTAATGTACGCCCGTCTGAAAAAACTATGTGTTGGTATCAGCTGATGGTGCCCGGGATTGGTTCGTCTCCTATTTATTGGTATTCCTTCTGATTTTATTGATGATTTTTCATTTTCATTTACATTTTTAAGTATGGATCTATTTGTTCACACATGTACAGCACTTTGTACCTTGTTTTTGAAAAAAAAGGTGCTTACAAAGACAGTTCTGATTATTATTATTATTATTATTACTAGTATTATTATTACTATCCAGAGCTGCAGAGATTAATCTGTTGCGTTTTATCATAGCATTGTTTGTCTCGTGTCTTTTAACTGTCATTATCAATTATGTAATTAACTTCATAAATGGTGTTTACTGTAGTTTTGTCTCACCTGCTCCAATGTTAAAAGGTTCTGCTCTCTGCCCTTCTCTTTGGGAATCTCATCACTTTCCTATGTAAGGTACACATCAACAACTTGTTAGATATATAGATGGACAGAGTGATTAGAGTAGAGATACATATAAATAGAGAGACAGAATTACTGTAGTTTTGTCTCACTCTGTGCCAATGTGAAAGTTCTGCACTCTGCTCTTCTCTTTGGGAAGCTTCATCACTTTCCTAGGAAGGATACAATCAACCAAAATTATTAGATAGACAGGAGTACATGCGGCGAAGAATCCTTCCGTGGCTTTCCGGCGCTTGCGCAGACAGAACGCCCGTGCTTCTCCGAGTACTCTGGACGTGGCTGTGGTTAAAAGAGGTAAAATTATATAAACACTGTTTTCGTTTTCTCTCACACAACCGCTTCTTTCGTGTCCTTAGGCAATGTGTACTTACATTTACGATTCATTAAATCATGTTTAATTTTGGATTTCTCTGTTGCATTGCTCTTTGAGGTGGTGACCATAGACCTGCATTCTATGACTGACAGCAACAAGAACGGTTTGACCGAAAAAATATCAAAATGGAAAATACTGTGGAAACAAAGACCAACCTACATCTTGATGCCCTTGAGGTAAGCTAAAACATATCAAAATTAATTTCAAAGTAAACTATCCCTTTAAACAAACAGAAATACGATACAATCACATAGGAAATTACACACACATCAAAGTTGTTCACAACGATATGCACTGCAAAATATAGTTAAATCGGCAAAGGTAAAATACAGTTAGTAATAATTATCATCTTTTATAAGCTACGTAACTATTTACAATGTAAACTATCAGTTTGAGACTAATAAGATCAAGAGGACATTAACCGGATAACCACTTACAGTTTGTGCGCAGTATGTTTTTCCATTTCAGTCAAAGTTCTAGTTGATTTTCCTAAAGAAACAGTGGACAGTACCGTTACGGTAACTAACTGGGAACAGAATCACTTGCAACCTTAATGAGAAAAACGTCACGTCAATTTTTAACATTAGCTCCTCTTTTTTTAAATTTCGAAGTGCTGTCAGTACGTTAGAACAATGACAATATCGGTGTTTTTCTATAACGAATGAGGAGATGCGTCCAAATAAATTGGCTTTGTAGCTTTGCTTGTCACGTAGACGAATTGATAGCCCGTCCACCATTTTGGGAGGATACATCTCTCGGTTGCCAGGGGCAACAGTGTAAGACAGCGTACAGAGACGGATACAAATTGTAACGTCATATACGGATAGAATTAACGAGAAATTATATAAATAAATACATATAATATAGACGTTACGAAGAATGGAGAAGATGCGGCAAAAAGAAAGGGCCCTTAACAGGGAGAAACGATCTACCAATGTGCCAACAAAGGTATTTGAGAAAAACTGGCTAATATTAAAAACGTCGAACCCATACGAGCTGGCCTGCAGCTGAATGGAACAAAGACCTAGAACTCTTTACCACCTTGCACTTTACTGGAAATAGTATACTTACGTGTTTTTGGCATCAGTTATGACACTATGCTAGAATTCAAAGCCTGAAATCCTTAGGAAAGTTACGAGACATTCTGCCTGCGGCTGGGTGCGCGACGTTGTCCATCTACAAGCCCCCAAACTGTGAAAACACCGTTGTACTGGCAAAGTAAGTTGCTTCACCTTTTGTCAAGTCAAGTCATTTTTAATTAGATAGTGCTTTTTACAATCCAGATTGTAATCAAAGCAGATTATAATATAATAATAATAACAGTAAAATAACAAAGTTGTTTCTGCTGCTGTAACTTACAGCCGCTCTGGATCAACATTGATGGCATTCAGTTCAAATGAAATAGTGTCAATTGGGGGTGTACAATATCGTGTCACAATATATCGCAATACAAAAATGCAAACAATATATATCGTTGATAGTGACAATATGTAGCAGCTAGTGTGTATAGTTCACCCAAAATGAAAATTACTGTGTTGAGGGAAAAAAAATCAAATTTACAGATTTTAGTGTCATTAACTACATTAAACTACTATATATAAATGTTGCATTTAAATGTATAAAGCAATGCACATGGGGGAATATTTGTGGGTCCTGCATGCAGTATGTCTGAATTTACCAGTAAAAAAGTGGCCTACTGTACATTATTTTAAATATATTTAGTCAGTGACAGTGTGCAAGCATATTCGTTCGAAAATGTTTTCTGTATTTTCAGCTTCAGAATCATGAATATTGTTATTATGTTGTCTCTATTGTCCTGTGTGTTGGGTTTCCAGCACCAGTCCAAGCCTATTCATTTACACACACAATTTAATACCGAATTCAACTTTTATCATATGTCTTGGAGTATCGCAATTAACTAGCATATCGTGAGTTCAGTATCGTGATATGTAGGCTACTGATCGTTTCATGAGGGTATCGTTACACCCCTATTGTCAATGCAGGCAGAATCAAAAAATATTGTTGAAATATTAGGTGAATAGTATGTTTGTATTGTTAATGAGTTTTTCATTGGGTGTGTGTATGTTGTAGGTTTGTGTGTGTTGGGGACTTTGAGTGTCATTTAAGGGCGAAAGTGCAAGGCGTATATGTGATCCATTCACGGCTGCAGACAAATGGAAATGTGAATTGTGTAACTTGAAAAAAAAATGTGACTTTGTAATATATACCTCTTGTATTAACAGGTCATGCTTCAAGGCGGCTCAGCGAACATCCTCTCACACCATGGGTCATCCTTACACCCATCGGGACAAGTGGTGTTCAGCCCACTGCACCTGCATGGCTGGTGGTACGCTGAGTCAGTGCCACCCATGTTGGAGCCCCTGCTCTTTATGGTTGATGCCTGTGTCCGGTTGAAGGAAAAGGCCACAGTCACTGATGACCGGCCTACTGGATCCTGCCCAAGCAGCATCGACAAAGTCCATCCAGAGGTGTTGCCACAGCATCGACTATCACATCTGCTGCTGCCACACGCAGGTCTCTAAACAGACGCATTGATGGTGAGACCCACACCAGTCCTGCGTTGAGAACACGTGCGGCCAAAACAACAAAAAAAACACCCACACCAACACCGGAAGAGCTGGAAACATTCTACAGGGATCTCCATAACACAGGCACAAGATCAGTCCATTTTGAGTGTGCTGCCAGAATACTGTGAGGAATTTCGATACCCTGTTCGTGCACTAGCCTTGATAGGAGTGACCTGTCAGCGCTGCAGAAGCAGTCTGCCAAGCCATAAGAAACATCGTTGATGTGTCAGAGGAACAGGCAGTGTAGATTGAGAGAAGGACGAGGGGACAGGCACACCCTCTTCAACTTTGGTTTGCCAGCACGGGCAGGCAGAAAATCAAGGCCTCCTCAATGCCCAGTGGCTATGCACAAACATCAGCTCACACAGCTCTCTCTCCACCATAAAGAGGTTTGTTTACCCTACGCCGCGGGCCCAGGAACAGCCGCCACCAGTGGGGTATCAAACAGGAGGAGACCAGCGAGGCAGGCTATACACCACCCACACAAAAGAACAGCACAGAACATCACAAGTGCAAACTTGTGGTGGTTTTTTGTCAACCCGGCCTTCCCACAGTAGGAGCATCACCAGAATGCCATTGTGAGTTGCACCTGTTGTGGAAAGGGCTGCATTGAATAAACTTGCCCAGCTAAGTTACAAGGACTACAGCAGTCCTTGGATGCATGTGCATCATGATGACCGCAATTTTCTATCGCCTGCATGTGGTTGATGGTCAGTGCACCTCAAGAAGAACCACCAGTACTACAGCCAGGTCCAGACTCAACCTTTTTGTAACCAACAGTGCATACTGTGACTTTTGTTGTAGTGTGGACACTGAAGAACTGTGTAATTCTATCTCTACGCATAACTCCAGACACCTTTTTTTTTGGAAGGCACGGCTTCAGAAGGCACAGGAGTTCTTCCTGAAGGTGACTCTCCCTGAACTCGTGGTGCAATATTTCACACTACCACCTACCTCCCAAGCATCGTTTGGCCCCAGTGTGCTACAGCAACAACAGCCCTGGAAGTGCGTGTAAAGACGCCAAGAAAGCAGCCTGCCAAAAAAGACAAAGTACCAAAGAGAAATAAGTCAGTGTGGTGTCTCTGTGCTGGACCAGAGAAAGGTCAAATGGTGGCATGTGACAACGAGAACTGTAGCAGTACAGTGGTATCACTTCCATTGTGTGGGGCTTGTGGACCCCTTCTGCTGATACTCCTTGGTTTTGCCTTCTTGTGCTGATTATGGTTGATGCACATTACATTATGCACTTTTTATTGTTTACATGAATGCACTTTTTATTGTGTTACATTAATGCACTTTTATGTTTACATTAATGCACTTTTTATTGTGATTATTTAGAGCATATTGTGAAAACATTAATACACCTGTTCATTTGTGAGTTTCTCAATAAATACTGTTGTCATATAAAGGTGTTTAAAGAGTTTTATTTCAAATTTACAGTAATTTCATAGTATATTAGATTACACTTTATTTTAAAACAAAAAGTCTGCACTCAGGACAACACCTTTTGCACATATTTACCAAGGCACAGCAAACAGTGACAATCTTGTCCAACGCCTTATGTTTTCCACCTTCACATTTGAGAAGCATGTTCACAGGGTACAGTTGAGTGTAGGAATTTTAAATTTGTTCCGCACAACACCGATCACCCTCTCCACATGAATCCTGAGGATGTGCTATGGCCCTAGTCTCCTCCACATCTTTTTTGCCTCCACCTGTGCACGACCCCTTGTGAAAGTAGTACCTTAACCCTCAGCACACATCATACCCCACAACTTTCCCTGATATTAAATCCTCTATCTGCCAGCACAATGTCACCTGGCAACATTTTGTTTGAGGAAACCACTTTGCTCTGTTATGTGTTTTGTCACTAAGCGCGCCCCACCCCACCCTTCGGATATGAAAGAAATTACACCCTGGGGTGTAATCACAATTAGATATTTCATGGTGTATGCATGTTTATACTGAGAAAAAGTCTGTGCCCTTGCAAGTACATTTGAGGGTTTTTCAATAAAAACCTCAAAACAGTCCACAATTGCAGCCACATGTTTTCCAAACGATTCCACAAACTGGTGTGGCATACTGGTCAATAAACTTTCTCTGCTTGGCCGTACACCAATGGAGACAGCCGTGAGTACATCACACTAAGAGTATGGTGAAAAGGCATCACTGGCTGTTGTCCTGTGCACCCGAAACAGACGGCCGAGGTGCTGTATTGGCAAGTCTAGTCTAAGGCGCATAAGAGTCATCAGGACAAGCTGAAAGGGTGAGAGCTTCTTCAAACTACCTTGAGGCAGATAAGGCGTGAGACTGAGCAGAAGTGTCCTGAAACATTAGATAGGTCGGAAGTCCCCGTGTAGTACTTCACTCTGTTATCATCACCACTCAGAAAGTTCTCATTCATCTGGTACTCTTCAAGCTCCTCCTTCAGCTTTCTGTTTTTCCTCCAAAAGACTGTTGATAACATCCCGTCTAGATGAGCAGAGTGCACATTCCTGTGCCGGGGATGGTGGCTGCCTCCTGGTGTTGTCCCGGGGATGGCGCTGCTCCTGGTGCTGTGCCGGGGATGGCGGCTTCTCCTGGTGTTGTCCCGGGGATGGTGGCTGCTGCTGTGCCGGGGATGGTGGCTGCTCCTGGTGCTGTGCCGGGGATGGTGGCTGCTCCTGGTGCTGTGGCCGGGGATGGCGGCTGCTCCTGGTGTTGTCCCGGGGATGGTGGCTGCTCCTGGTGTTGTCCCGGGATGGCGGCTGCTCCTGGTGCTGTGCCGGGGATGGGCGGCTGCTCCTGGTGCTGTGCCGGGGATGGTGGCTGCTCCTGGTGTTGTCCCGGGGATGGCGGCTGCTCCTGGTGCTGTGCCGGGGATGGCGGCTGCTCCTGGTGTTGTCCCGGGGATGGCGGCTGCTCCTGGTGTTGTCGCCGGGGATGGCGGCTGCTCCTGGTGCTGTGCCGGGGATGGTGGCTGCTCCTGGTGTTGTCCCGGGGATGGCGGCTGCTCCTGGTGTTGTCCCGGGGATGGTGGCTGCTCCTGGTGCTGGGTCCTGCGATTTACTTGTCGCAGAAATCTCACTTCATCTGTTTGCTTAACTTCACTGTGGCCTAACCGCAAAGATGGTTTCCAGTCAGGGTGGTTCTCCAACATCTCATATGATGGTTTACCTAGAACAGAATAATTTGATTAAGAAAACTCATAAAATGAATCAATGCTTTAAGCTGGAAAACTCATTACATTAAAACATCTTGCAGAAATAAGGCTAAGGATATGAGGGAACAATGCATCTTTGTGATGTCCTCCAAAGTGGGGAAAGTTAGTGTAGAGAACCACTGTGTGGGGCAAACAACATTACTGCGAGCTCATTTCACACCGACAAGCAAGCATAATGTCATGAACAGAATCTCAACTAGTTTTGTTTAAAACAACAACACCTGATGGTTGGCCATCAAGTATTTTCAAAGAAACAACAGTTTGGTAGATACAGTGCTAAGCATAAGTGAATAGACCCATGCTAAAGTTGACTAAAAAGAGGAATAAAAAAATTCATCTTTTGGAAATTGATCTTATTGCCTTAATTTAAAAAAATCCAACCTTTAAGGACACCAATTTTCTTTGTGAATGAATAATGTATCGTAAATAAATAAAAGTTCTCCTTAAAATACAGGGTGCATAAGTCTGGACAACCCATGTTAAATTCCCATTGAGACAGGCAGATTTTTAAAGGCCAGTTATTTTATGGATCCAGGATACTATGCATCCTGATAAAGTTCCCTTGGCTTTTGGAATTAAAATAGCCCACTTCATCACATTACCCTTACTACCATACCTAGATATTGGCATGGTTTATTTCAATTAGCCTAATAGCTGGTTTGATTTGCATTGAGAGATGATCTTTTGGAAACTACCCCATGCCAATCTCTAGGTAGGGTGATTTTTCCTAATTTTTTTTATTAAAGCAATAAGATCAATTTACAAAATATGATTTTTATTCCTCTTTTTAGTGAAATTTAGCATGGATGTATTCACTTATGCTTAGCACTGTAGTTAGCTAGCAGGCTAGGCAACAACGTCAGGTGCACTTCGTGACTTTAAGAGCTGGCAACATAACACATTTAAAGAATTTTTAGAGAACTTACCCGAATGAAAATGCAGAGAACACACTCTCATCGACTCGGAGATGCGGTCAAAAGTAATGTCCTTTCTTCTAATTGCTGCCACCCAAGAAATCCGACGTCTCTTTGTCACATCGGAGACATGCTCTCCCTCATGCTTTTTTCCATGTAGGGAAACGAAAAAAAACTGTAACAAATGGTTCCTACGGTTTCCACGACAATCGTGTGAGACACTGGAGCAGTTTGCAGTACACAGCAGTGTTTTCCAGGCATTCTCGAATAGTGCGACAACCTCCTCTACTACCAATGTAAACAATGAACTTTGCTGGCGGGTATACTCCCAAGATGGCGGAAAGGGGAGGAGACGCGGTCTCTGGGGGCGGGGCGCTGTCGTGATGACATCTCCTCATACACAATACCATGTTATCCTCTTTTTAAAATTTGCACCCTGTTAACTTCAATGGGGCATGCCTGCGTTTAGCCTGCTTTAACATCCTCAATGTGTCATTACAAGTGCACAGCCATGTGAGTGAGTTTATTTAGAGTGAACACAGTGAATCTGACTGCAGTAGATGTGAAAGATATTAATAAAATTGATGTTAATTCTGCCAGCGAAAATACCTGAAAAACTTCCTGTTTTCGGTCGAAGTCCACAGTAGTCGATTGTCGAGTTCAGGCGTGTTCTCTTGAATTGCTTAGTTACCAATGATCGTGCGGGTGACCTCGACAATTGACTACTGTGGACTTCGACTGAAAACAGTAAGTTTTTCAGGTATTTTCGCGGGCAGAATTATCATCAATTTTATTAATACAGGTTTAAACGTGCCCATTGAAGTCAACAAGGTGCAAATTTTAAAAAGAATATAACACGGTGTAGGAAACACCGATTTTTGTCGTTGTTCTCTGTACTGACAGCACTCCAAATGTACAAAAAAAAATTAGCTCAATGTTAAAATTGACCGGAGTTCTCCTTTAATCAGAAGTTACGAGCTGGATTAGGAAACAGGTGTAATTTAGTACAAACCTTTTTTTCCATCTTGTCAAAGTACGTATAGGAACATTTTCTCTCAACCAAACCTTTTCTTTTGTGTTAGCAGTAACGTTGTGCTTTCTTTTCAACATAGTTACCAGTATTAATGTCTATTAGGGTTGCTGGTGAAGCTAGCTAATGTCATTGTCAAACACGATGTGACCATTTTACCGCTAGAAAGTTTAGTGGAAACTTCAGCTAGCCAACGTTCCCATTCCTCGAAAATAATGACTACAGAGCAGTGCGAGGTTGTGGGTAATGCGCATGCGCAGGGCCGCTAGATAGATAGATAGCGATAGAGAGAGAGAGAGAGCGAGTACACTGCAGAACACCGTATGGAGGGAAAAAAGTAGAAGGTTGAAAAAGAAGGCATCTTTTGAATCACGACTGACGAACGGCCAACAGACGACATAGTTTGGTAAATCTAGAGTTAACATTACGATTTAAGCTGCAATGTTTGAGCTTAAATTTGAAATACATTTATTTAAGTAACAACTGATTTTTTTAATGGCGAACGTTAACTGGTTTAACATTACATGTTACAGTTGTAACGTTAGTTAGCTAAATTAAGTTAGCTGCACAGTCACTTTCAGCTTATATTACCCAAAGTGGTGCATTTTAGCAAGATTAGTTAAGTTAACGTTAATTATCCTTATTTATAATAATATTTATATGATAATAACACAAGTGTAACGTTGGATGAGTCTTAGATTATAACAGATCCAGTAAATTAACGCATTGGCAGAAGGCAAAGATAACATGGCAAAGTTAACATTTTTTTTAATGTCTGCATAAATATTTGGTCTCCACCATTTTATTTTCATGTCAATATTACAGAACCTTTGTTTTTGATTCTAAGGTTTTTTTTAAACCAGTAAATAGAATGATTATTTATATGTTTACTACATTTGGTTGCACAGCCTTTGGCCAAAATATTCATGTTCAAGAACATCTTGTAGTAAGTTAACGTTAATGTGCTTTCAGTATTTCTCTAACGTTACTGTCTGTTAATAGGAAACACCGGACCTACCGGACCCTTTCTGGTTGGTTGTAGGCTATAGAGGCACCTGTCAGGTAGGACTGGGCTAACGTTATATGAAAGAAATTAATATCACAAGAATCATAAAGACATATCACATTATCTGCTCACCTCTATTAAATCACTTAACCTATCAATAACCTAATCTGCAATTTTCAGATTATATTCCTTTGGATATTTCAAATCAAATTTAGAAAGAAATGTGTTTAATATGTGCTTGATATTATCAATTTAGACAACAGAATTGTGTATCACAATATATTCAAAATGGGTCTTAAATTTCATTTTGAGTGGCAATAAAGTCTTAAATATAACTTGCCTAACCCTGCAGATACCTAATATTAGAAGTGTTTTTTGTCAGAATACTGATGTTAAATGTTAGCTTAATAACAGTTTCTGTCTGCCAGTCATTTATTGATTGCTAAGCCAAACAATGATTTTTATTTATTTGATAATTTTAGAACACATGGAGAGGAAGTTTGCAGTGGTGCGGTGGAGTGAAGGGGAGGATTTTGGGAAGCTCAGTGACATAAAAACTGATGCCAAAAGGGGGTATGATGATTCCAAGATGGACCAGGATGGGAATCCCTTTGCCACCTACTCAGCCGTAATTGAATGGCGCCATGGGAGGAAACAATGAGGAGGCTGGCCTCACTACAGAGGCACTGTCATTTTTGTTGGTGGTAAGTTAAGAGTTACTAACTTCACACAAACACAAGTACTATGTGGTTTTGACACTGTAAGTGCCACAATCAGTATGTCATCTGACAACTATGTCAAAAATGAACTAAAAATGTAACTATGTTAAAAATGAGATGAGATAATAATACTTTGACAGTTGAAACCAGTTGAATAAAGCTTTTTGAATAGTTGTTTGTCAGGTGTCATGTATACCTTATGCATAACCCCCTGAATATTTGCGTAGAGTATACATGGGGTATGCAAGTATACAAGTATATGAGCAATGCATACAGAGCATGCATGCAGTGCTTGCACTTATTTTGGAGCACACAACACATCACTAACTTCACGTATATTTTCAGTCTTAGTATTACAAGAGGGTGATCTGGTGTAATCAGCTGTTTGAGTATAACTCTGGTCTCTTTGCTTTTGTTTTCTAGCTACTCGTTTTGAGACAATCCGTAAACTGAACTCACTGCTGAAGGAAGAAGAACCTACAGAGCTGACAAAGAGGGCCTCAGTGGCCCCCCAAAAATATGGGGACGATTCAGATTGCTAAACTGATATTGAAACTCAGTCTCAGCAAGCAAAGGTGACGTTAATTTACTTTTAGCTCCTATGCAATGACCATATTTCCCAGTGGTACAATGTACATAGAATGTGTAAGGAGTTGGCACTATTGTGTAATAGGCATTACTATCTAGCTAAATCTGTAAGGATTCTTGATATTGATTCTCTTGTACATAATAGCTGCTCAACACCAGCAATAGCTGTCTTTTTTATTTTGGTTTTGTTTTTTTTTCCTATCTCTTGACACCCAGAAGTCAAAGGCTCCCAGGAGGATAGACCCTGCAGAAGAGTTTTCTTAGGCTATACGGTCAATCACAGCCTTCTTCAGATAATCACAACAGTCCGACTCAGACTGTGGCTGAATTAAAGCAGGAGATCAAGGACCTGAAAGAAGAGAACGCGAAGTTGAAGGAGATTGTTCTTCAAGGTATCATTGATTCATATCAAATATTGAACCATCAGACAAGTAATAAACCTTTCTCTAAATGACTGTAGGCTGAATTGGCTGTATTGTCCTAAAGGAGTGATAATAATAAATTATTTGTTTTTGATGAACTGTGTCTAGATGTGCCAGGACTCCTACTGAGTTTGAGGAATATAATAGATTCGGCTGCACCTCCTAAGAGATCCAGGGTGGAGCCTACCAAAGCATTACCGGCCCTTCCAGGGTCTCCGCAGTCCAGGTCCAGTTCTCCATGTGCCACTTCGATGTCCCTCCCCAGATCTACGCTGTCCAGTTCCACATCTGTGTCTCCATCCCTGACTGCCTCCCAGTCTTCTAAGGTAATTGTTTTTTAAAGAATAAATAAATACAGCATATAAAATAGATCTACTGCTTGCCAGACTTGCTTTTAATTCAATTCAATTCAATTCAAATTTGCTTTATTGGCATGAATGTAACAACAATATTGCCAAAGCGTCCCACAAACCACATAAAAACAATCAACCCCATACATTTCATTAAACAAGTAATTACAAGTGTAAAGTAATGAGTATGGCAGATCTAATGTGCTTATATGTCTAAAGTCTGTTGGGCTGAAGAAGTCAGACGTTCTGGTATTTTAAACTTTAATGCTCACCTTGTGTCCAGGTTGAGATCCATCCTGGGACCGGAGTCATGGTTGAGAAACTGGCGTGGGCCTATGCCATCAATGCCAATTCGGCAACAGTCTTTGTGAGACATCTGCTCACTGCAGTCTTTCCAGTGGAAATACTGCTGGTGAGCAATCTTCGGGGGAACAAACGAGGCGGAGGAGAGGCTCGTCAACCATTAGACAAAAATAAATTGGATGCCATTTACAGTATGTTTTCTTCTTTTTAATGGGTGTTTGACCAATAGTCTCTGCTTTTGTGTGTTTCCTGATTCCAGCCTACTGTAATAATTTTTGCATTGTTTTTTTGTTCATGTTTAGGTGCAACTCTTGAGAAGTGGCCTGGGACCCAGCTTTCCAGCATTGGAAGTACGATCAATGCCAAGATTACAGAACTCCGGTCAAAAAGTAAAAATGCTGGTGTGTACACAACTCCACATTAAACTGTTTTGTTTGCTCTGAGTTTCACACAGGTGTGTCACATAGTCCTTGGCCCTGGGGCAAAACAGGTTCTGACTACTGTCTACTGAAAGTATTTACTGCTTATGGTGCCTGTTTATTCTGAGGTATCCAGTGTGCAGAAGAACAAAACTGGCATATATGTAAGCCATTAAGGCATTTTAAGTTTACATTCTAAAATGTTTTTGTTTGTGTACTTTGCAATTTCAAAATCGAGTATACTCAAAATATCTAAGTAAACAGTATAGGCAATATTAGCATTATGCTCAGAGCGATTGATTGCACTTAAGCCCCATGCCTCGTTCCTTGAATGTGAATACACCTGTTTGTATTGACAATGTTTAGTTGTTGGTGACACTGTTCCCATGTTAGAATAGGAATAGGATAAGCATGTGCTCCTCAGGTTTGTATGCAGGCTTGTAGTGTGTGTAAATATCAAATTGTGAAAGATATTCCTATGTAGTCACAAGTTCATTTAAATCTAATATTTGAAAACAAATTGTTCTTAGGATTAGGGTTTACTGCTGTCAGTACTGTAATCACAGAAGAGTTTAACTGTTAATAAAGACTATTGAAAAGATATCCTAGCAGCTTTGTTTTTAATATTACAGATGTATTCTGACTGCATTCATGTCATTGTGTGGTAGAAAGTAGTTGATCTGGGTGTTGACCAAACCCTTGCCAGTTTTAACTCTGCTTCATCAGATGTTTTTGACTGTAGAAACTCATATGAAATTATATAATTTCATACATAAAAAGTATGTTTTTAATGCTGATATGTTCATTGGCTGACATAATAATTTTATTTAAAAAACATAAAGACAGTATAGTTTACATGAAAATATTAATAGACATTACATACAAAAAACCTATATAGAATGGTATATATATTCATATATAAAAAGTATATGCTTTTATACATACATGGACATGTTACTTGGCTGACATATAACAAACTTATAAAAAACATAAAGAAAGCATAGTTTACGTTTATATTAGATACACTTTACGCACAAGAAAGATGTATGTAATTGTAAATATTAATATATAAATTTTATATGTCTTTATAACTAAGACATGTTTTACATAGTAATTAAAAATGCAAAAATGATATGGAACATATACGAAAAACATACTTTGCCATGTACTATCCTTATAAACAGCATATATATTGTTTGTTTGATTCATACTTAATTCATATAATTACATTGTATGAGAAAAATGCGAAAGTGGCCACTTTCATGAGTAAATCATAATATGAGACATATAACTCTCATTAGACATATAATGCATATAAAACATAAACATTTACTATTGTAGGCAATAGGAAATTCTTACAAGTTTTTTCTGTTTCTTTTCCATATGGGTATAAAACACACACACACACATATATATATATATATATATATATATATATATATATATATATAACCTTTGTAAATAAGCTTTAAACTCACAAATGGCCATATCTGAATGTTTTTGAGAGTGTATAATTTTGGAGGGGGTATTAACGTTGCGTGTTAGTGACGTCATTTCCGTGATGATGAAAATTTTTACTGTTGAATCTGTCTTTTTTAAACTTACTATCATATATGCATGCAAAGAGGTGGCTTTGGATACAGACAGATGCGTGGTAGAAGAAGCTCTGAATGTGGCACATCGTCTTGGCTAACTTAAAGCCACAGATGATGGTAGAAGAGTTAAACCAAGATCATGTCTTTGCCACAGTGTGAGGTGATGAAACTATGGCTCCATGTGCCTTTTAAAAACCATTTTTATAGGTTTAATGATATATCATCGGCTCGGAAAATCTGTTAATTTGACTAGAAACGCCAGAGACCATAAATATAAAGCAATGTTCCATGTTCAGAAAAAGATGGATTGGTTCCATAAACTGTAAAAAAAAAAAAAAAAAATCTTCCAATGAAGAAAATTGAAGCCGTCAATGTCCCAATAGGGAGAGGCAATATTGCGTTGATTTGGGACCAGAGTCAGTCCGCTCAGAGAAGCTGTCAATATCAGCTGTCTATCATGACGTCATACTCCCCATTTTTAAAGCATCACATAACTAACTAAAACCAAATTTATGAACTTACATCAGCGTGATAAAAACTATATAAAATGACAAAAACATATTTGGAAAAAATATTATTTGAAGTGAAATTTAATTATTTAGTTTTTCTATATAATCATACATATAAACATATAATCAAATGTTTAAGAATACTTTAATGTTACTCACCTCTTTTTATTTCTTTTTGATTCATGCCAGGCTCCGAACCTCTGGTGAGTCTGAAAACGCGGTCCCGAGTTGGCAGGACGAAATGCATTTCTGATCTCATCTTCTACGCCTTTGTTATTTGCGGAAACATTAACGGTACTTCACTGAGCATTCAATGTTGATGTGAGGGAAGGAATCGTGTTTGGTGATTGTAGAATATTGTTTAAAATATTAATAGCCTCAGACAACTTGTTTCAATTAACTACCATTGCCAAACAATTTTGTGAGACACACTGGTACCAAATTAAACAGAAATATGGACATGTCTTCCGTTTCAAGTGAAAATAGCTCTCATCGACTACTGAAATCTTCTCTCATTTCAGTAATGCGTATGAATGAATTTCACTAAGGTTGATGAATGTTTTCACTAGTGTATATATATATATATATATATATATATATATATATATGACTAAATGTAAATGTAATATATAAATAAATATATGTGTGTTGACTAAATGTAAATGTAATACACTGTAAGAGCATTACTAAATTAATTTTAAGTTATTAATTTTAATTTTTTTTGTATATTCTGTAAATTATTATTTTTCTTTTCTGCATTTCACCTCTGCTATAGTTTGGAGCGTATCTCCTGTCGAAGAACATTTTTAGACATTATGAACCATATGACTGACCAGTAAGTAATACCTCAAACATACACTAACATTCAAAAGTTTAAGGGTCAGATTTGTCATGTATTTGAAAGAAATCTTTTATGCTCACCACTGCTGCATTTATTTGATTAAAATACAGTGAAATAGTAATATTGTGAAATTACCATTTTTTTAATAAATATTTTCTATTTCAATGTTTTAAAAAGTGATCAAAGCTTAATTTTCAGCATCATTACACCAGTCTCCAGTGTCACATAATCCTTCAGAAATCATGCTTTGCGGAAAAACAAGAATAAATTACATTTTACAAAGTATTCACATAGAAAACAGTTATTTTCAATTGTAATAATATTTTACAACATTACTGTTTTTATTTATGATTAAAAAATGCAGTTTTCTTAGTGAACATGAGACTTATTTCAAAAACATTAAAAAAAACTGACCACAGACTTTAATAACACAAAGGATTCGAATATTAGTCCATTTATTCTAATAAAATGCAAGAAGCTCTAAAAGATATTAACGTAAATAGTCATTTGTTCCTTGATAAACCACAAGGTAATTGTAACTTATTTCAAGAATAATAAGAATAAATGAAAATGCATCTGTGACTTAATATTGCTTCTTATTATTGAAGTTCTCATCAAACACATAGCTTATTAACATCACAATATTGGTTGTCTTCTTTCTTTTTTCAGAATTTAGCTCCAACCCCAATTAAGCAGACCTGGGCAGCTAGCAGAAACTCTGCAGAACGTTGGTCCTCCATGCCCAGGACTGGACACCAGTGTTGTAAGTCATCAGTCTAGATGTCATCCTGCCTCTTTGAATGGTCATGTTCAGAACATATTGCAGGAGATCTCAACATTGTCTATCAAGGTCCACTTACATGCAGAGTTTTGCTCCAACCTAGTGCAGTGCACCTGAACACATTAATCAAGGTCTTCGTATTTTACTAACTATAAAGCCACGAACAGGTGAGTGTGATCAGGTGTGCACCTAAACTCTGGGTGTGTATCACTCAGGTCCCTTGCTCAGTAGTCAGTGGTTAAGGGCTGTCTCAATCACAATTTTTTTTTTTTTTACAGTGCACTGAAATGTTTGCTCCCTAAAAAAGCTGTGAAAACCAGGATGCATCGATGCTCACTATGTTCCCTTATAGTAAGTTCTGAAGCTCACAACTTTAAGCGATAATTAGCTACAAAATGACACAAAATAGATTTTAAAACACAAACCAATATTATATTTCAGCATAAACATACAGTGGGTATGGAAAGTATTCAGACCCCCTTAAATTTTTCACTCTTTGTTATATTGCAGCCATTTGCTAAAATCATTTACGTTCATTTTTTTTCCTCATTAATGTACACACAGCACACCATAGTGACAGAAAAACACAGAATTGTTGACATTTTTGCAGATTTATTAAAAAAGAAAAACTGAAATATCACATGGTCCTAAGTATTCAGACCCTTTGCTCAGTATTTAGTAGAAGCACCCTTTTGATCTAATACAGCCATGAGTCTTTTTGGGAAAGATGCAGCAAGTTTTTCACACCTGGATTTGGGGATCCTCTGCCATTTCTCCTTGCAGATCCTCTCCAGTTCTGTCAGGTTGGATGGTAAACGTTGGTGGACAGCCATTTTCAGGTCTCTCCAGAGATGCTGAATTGGGTTTAAGTCAGGGCTCTGGCTGGGCCATTCAAGAATAGTCACGGAGGTGTTGTGAAGCCACTCCTTCGTTATTTTAGCTGTGTGCTTAGGGTCATTGTCTTGTTGGAAGGTGAACCGTTGGCCCAGTCTGAGGTCCTGAGCACTCTGGAGAAGGTTTTCGTCCAGGATATCATGGTACTTGGCCGCATTCATCTTTCCCTCGATTGCAACCAGTCGTCCTGTCCCTGCAGCTGAAAAACACCCCCACAGCATGATGCTGCCACCACCATGCTTCACTGTTGGGACTGTACTGGACAGGTGATGAGCAGTGCCTGGTTTTCTCCACACTTACCGCTTAGGATTAAGGCCAAAAAGTTCTATCTTGGTCTCATCGGACCAGAGAATCTTATTTCTCTGTTTTTTAGCAAACTCCATGTGGGCTTTCATGTGTCTTGCACTGAGGAGAGGCTTCCGTCGGGCCACTCTGCCATAAAGCCCCGACTGGTGGAGGGCTGCAGTGATGGTTGACTTTCTACAACTTTCTCCCATCTCCCGACTGCATCTCTGGAGCTCAGCCACAGTGATCTTTGGGTTCTTCTTTACCTCTCTCACCAAGGCTCTTCTCCCCCGATAGCTCAGTTTGGCCGGACGGCCAGCTCTAGGAAGGGTTCTGGTCGTCCCAAACGTCTTCCATTTAAGGATTATGGAGGCCACTGTGCTCTTAGGAACCTTAAGTGCAGCAGAAATTTTTTTGTAACCATGGCCAGATCTGTGCCTTGCCACAATTCTGTCTCTGAGCAGTTCCTTTGACCTCATGATTCTCATTTGCTCTGACATGCACTGTGAGCTGTAAGGTCTTATATAGACAGGTGTGTGGCTTTCCTAATCAAGTCCAATCAGTATAATCAAACACAGCTGGACTCAAATGAAGGTGTAGAACCATCTCAAGGATGATCAGAAGAAATGGACAGCACCTAAGTTAAATGTATGAGTGTCACAGCAAAGGGTCTGAATACTTAGGACCATGTGATATTTCAGTTTTTTCTTTTTTAATAAATCTGCAAAAATGTCAACAATTCTGTGTTTTTCTGTCAATATGGGGTGCTGTGTGTACATTAATGAGGAAAAAAAATGAACTTAAATGATTTTAGCAAATGGCTGCAATATAACAAAGAGTAAAAAATTTAAGGGGGTCTGAATACTTTCCGTACCCACTGTATATCACTAGACAGGTAATGTCTAATCTAGTAAACATTTGCAATTTATTTATGACTGAAATCTTGCACATACATGTAACAAAGTATTTATCATAATGTGCTGTAAATAGCATTAAAAAAAGATATCAGTTTTACTGTTGTGCATTAATGTTAGTAGTGATGTTGTACAATACTTTCTCTTCTCTTCTTTGTCCTCCTCCCCCTCCTCCTTCATCGACTCTTACAGCCTATGACTTTGCAGTTTTCTTCACAAATAAGACAAGAACCATCAGTGACCAATTCTCCACACCGCAGACTAATGATAACTTCATAACGACTAATACACACTCTCTCTCCTCCTTCTCTCTACTCTCAGAGACAGACATTTCCAAACGTATCCTTTCCAATCATCCTACTACTTGTCCACTTGATCCTATCCCCACTCACCTCCTTCAGGCCATTTCTTCTTCGGTCATACCTTCACTTACATTAGCAACACCTCTCTTCACTCTTGTACATTTCCCTCAGCATATAAGCAGGCACGGGTAAGCCCACTGCTTAAGAAACCATCTCTAAATCCAGCACTTTTAGAAAACTACAGACCGGTATTCCTTCTTCCATTCATTACAAAGACACTTGAGCGAGTTGTGTTCAACCAACTCTCTATGTTTCTTGTACAGAACAACCTCCTGGACAGCAACCAATCTGGATTTGAGGGAGTTGTTTAAACTGATATTTACCTGCTCTCGGTTACTGAAGCCCTGTGACTGGCAAGAGCAGCTTCCAAATCCTCAGTACTCATCTTGCTCGATTTGTCTGTTGCTTTTGGCACCGTTAACCACCAGATTATCCTGTCCACCCTCAGAAACATGGGCATCTCTGGAACCACACTCCTGTGGTTTAAGTCTTACCTCTCAGGTAGATCCTTCAGGGTGTCTTGGAGGGGTGAGGTTTTTAAGTCACAACTTCTTGCTACTGGGGTTCCTCAAGGCTCAGTGCTTGGACCACTTCTCTTCTCCATCTACATGACGTCATTAGGATCTGTCATTAAGAAGCATGGCTTTTCCTATCACTGCTATGCTGATGACACTCAACTCTACTTCTCATTCCAACCAGATGATCTGACGGTAGCTGCTCGCATTGCAGCCTGTCTAAGTGTCATTTCTAGCTGGATGAATGACCATCACCTTCAGCTCAACCTTACTTAGACAGAACTGCTTGTGGTTCCAGCTAACCCATCGTTACATCACAACTTCTCTATACAGCTGGGTTCGTCAACCATAACTCCTTCCAGGACAGCCAGAAACCTAGGAGTTGTGATCGATTATCAGTTAAGCTTCACAGACCATATTGCTACAATGACCCGGTCCTGCAGATTTGCCTTATACAACATTAGGAAGATTAGACCCTTCCTGTCAGAGCTAGCCACCCAACTTCTTGTTCTCTCCAGACTGGGCTATTGTAATGCTCTCCTGGCGGGCCTTCCTGCATGTACTATCAAACCTCTACAACTGATCCAGAATGCAGCAGCGAGGGTTGTCTTCAATGAGCCAAAAAAAGCCCATGTTACTCCTCTCCTCATCAGGTTACACTGGCTACCAGTAGTCGCTCGCATCAAATTCAAGGTACTGATGCTTGCCAACAAGACGACCACTGGCACGGCGCCAACTTACCTAAGCTCACTAGTTCAATCTTATGCGCCCTCCAGAAGTTTGCGTTCTGCAAGTGAACGACGCCTTTTGGTGCCATCCCAAAGAGGTTCAAAATCACTCTCACGGACCTTTTCCTGGACTGTGCCCAGTTGGTGGAATGACCTCCCAATCTCAATTTGAACAGCTGAGTCTTTATTTATTTTCAAAAAACATCTAAAGACACATATTTTTTGCCAGCACCTGACCAACTAATACTAGCACTTACCTTTTATTTTCTATTCTATTCTATTCTTGAAAAAAAAAAAAAGCATAGCTACGTGTTCTGTGCTAGACTAACTGAGATTTGTCATGGCACTTGTATACCGTTGTTGTTCTCTCGTTGGTGTGATCGCTTCTATTGTTCTCATTTGTAAGTTGCTTTGGATAAAAGCATCTGCTAAATGATTAAATGTAAATATCTGCACTGTTTGACCTGTTTATAACAGATTTCTGTGCAATTTGAATGCTTCTCACTAGAGCTCACAGCAACCTTAACCAGCACTGTGTAGTAACAGTGTCGCAAAATAAACACTGCTTCCTGAGAAAACCTTTTGTGAGCTCGGATAAGTTTGTTTGTGCTTCGCTGATCCAAGCTTATAAACCGTCTGCGCTGCGCAGCTCAAATGAGTAGCGCATTTTCACTAGCTTTTGTTTCACTTGATGTTTGATGTTTCTCATATGCAACAGAAATAGCAGTGTATATGAGGTGGGGTAACGTAGTGGTCGCACCAGTGTGATTGCTCACAAAATTTTGTCACACCGGCAGAAAAAAATGGTTGCAAAATGTGACCATTTGGTTGCAGTCTGAAGCCCTGTACAGGAAGTGACAAAAAACTGTGAAAATTCTAGAAAATTGTTCTTATCCTGTAAGTCAGCTCCCACTCTTTTGTGCCCTGAGGTGGAAATACCCTAACAGTGTGGAAAACTCAAGTGTATACTTTACATTTTGGACAACCATTGTTTTTTTTTTATTAAAAGTTTTACATTTACACTTTAGTTATTGTTTTCTTTCTCACTTTAGATGCTGGAGAAAAAACAGCCAGGCTAAAGCATTCAAAGTGGAAACATCTGCCGTGGCTAAATAATCCAGAATTGGGACAGTGGAAGGAGCAGAAGAATTAGAAGATCAGAGATCAGGCCGAGATCTACTGGTGCCCCTGAGGGAACCGATTTACCTAATGTGTTAGTTAAACCAAAAATTTTCATCACTCACTTTCATGTTGTTCCAAGCCAGACTTTTGTTCATCTTTGTAGCATAAATGTAGAACTTTTTAATGAGATCTGAAAAATGTATTTATTTTTTATTTATAAAATAACATTCACGAGAGCACCATGATGCATCAGTGTTGCGTTGGCGTGAGAGCTGGCCATCTCAAGTATTTTCATACTTTTGTGAAAATGCGTTGGGGACACATAATTTCTGAATACATTTTTTTTGTTATTGCTGCTGTTTTTTGTGTACACAAGGCATCTGTTTAAAAATATCTTAATTTGTGTTCTGCACAAAAGGTTCTTATGGGTGTGGAGCAACATGAGGGTAATTAATGACAGAATTTACATTTTTGGTTGAAATATGTTCTAATGTGGTTATAATTGGGCATTGTTTTCATTTTCAATATTTTAAAGATTTATTGTTTTGAAAAATTGTTTATACAGAAAAGATGTATTCATTTGATAAGTTACAGTAAAGAGTTTTAAATTGATAAAAAATATTCCAAATAAATACTGCTCTTTTGCAAGTTCTATTCAAAGAATATTGAGAAATGTTATGGTTTCCACAAAAATATTGTGGAGCACAACTGTTTTAAACATTAATAATAATCAGAAATGTTTCTTGAGCAGCAAATCATCATATTAGAATGATTTCTGAAGATCATGTGACACTGAAGACTGGAGTAATGATGCTGAAAATTCAGTTCACAGGAATAAATTACATTTTACAATGCATTCACATAGAAAACAATTATTTCTGTAGTTGTATTTTACAATATTACTGTTTTTACGGTCTGTTTGATCAAATGCAGGCTTAAGATGTGATCAGGAAAGGTTATTTTATATTATATGAAAGATGTATTTAATGTGTCGATAAATGTGTCAATATACCCTATTGAATTGTCTTATTTTGACAGTAATTATGAATATGAAAAATAAATATAATCAATGAATTCACAGTTGTAATTAATCCTGAAAAGAAGTCTTTTCAACTTAAACTTTTCAACCACATTTAGATGTAATTTGGACATCTTTTTATAGACGTCTTTTCGACAACCTGAAAAAGATGTTTTTTCACCTTTCACTTTTCAACTAAATTTTAACGTTGTTAAGACATCTGCCAATGATGTATTTTCGACGTCTTTTCAATGAGTTTTTGCTGGGTTGGTTACATTGACCAGATTCATGTCTTCCTATCATCTGGAGTCATTTATTAAGAGCAGAGTGTTCAATCCTCAATCGAGATATAACTGTATCATCCCTCCTAAAACTGACAACGTGCCGTTGAATTACAGAAAAGAAATTAGAAAAAAAAACATGGTAGGCTATTGTCACGAAGTTCTTGTTCGGCAAAATTAATATAAGCTATTCTGTGTCTTAACACAAGTTAAGTAAGAACAAGTTCAATAAAACATCTTTATTGTATTTCTACAGGCAGAGGAGAACAGTCAAACCGAAAAGAAACAAAGAAAACACAACGGCTGTGTTCGAAATGGCATACTTACTTACTGCCCAGTACACAGTGTAAACTGCCTACTATTTTTTTAAAGAATAGTGTGTGAAACAGTAAACAATAAGCAACAAATGTTTCAGAGTAGTATGCTAAAGTGTTGTCACATGACAAAACATTAATTCAGCACAGCTGCTGAGGTTGTTACCTCACAAATAAATGTACTAACCATTCTTTTTACAAAGGATTGTTAATTGACCCTTCACTAAGCCCTGCCCTCCTTAGTTACTGTTGCTATGCCTGTCAAGCTTTCACACCTGGCATGTCTATTACAGTATGTATGCACCAGTGTCAGACACTCCCAAGGAGATAATTAGTCATTTTTGGCAAAAAGGTGAAATATCTGAGAGAGCATGACAAAAGGGACTGCAGTATGCATTTGAGGGATATATCCACGACATAATATGCAACTGATTAGAGAATCATTTCATCAAAATTGAAGCTAAATCCTATAGGTCCCAGTGCAAGCAGCAGCTGCCTCATACGCTGACCATTCAAATGGGAAACACACAAATTGAGGAACAGCTATGTTCATGCACAGCAGGATAAGTGAAATTTGAAAATAATCTAATAATTATAAATTAAACATCTTATCCATAAATCTTGTGGAATAAACACAAGACATTAGCCTGACCACTTTGCAATGATAACATTCTCCAACTTATATTTTTAGCGCGCCAGGCTACTTCTCACATGTCAGGAAGCAGGTAAGGTGAAAATTAGGTTTATGGTTATAGTTATGGAATTTGGCAGACGCTTTTGTCCAAAGTGACATACAAATAAAGAGGTTGCTTAGCCACGATTGGCCTGTGGCGGTTTTCTGGCATGGCTTAGCGAAGGGTCAATTAAGGATTCATACTAGTAAACAATCTTATATTGCCCAATTTAACTAATTTCATAATTAATGGACTTTACACACTGAATAGAACTAATAATAATTGTGCAAATAGTAGTTAGGTGGTAGATATTTATATTTCAGTACTGTAGTATATTATAAAACAGTATGCAATAACACAGTGTGTTTAAATTATCATACTTAAAAATATTATTAAATGAATGCAACTTTATTAGGACAAAAACCTCCCTATACCTATACTGCTAACCACCTAATAACTGTATTATTAATCAAACGTTTTATTTCCAATTTTCAAATACAGGTGCATCTCAGTAAATTAGAATGTCGTGGTAAAATTCATTTATTTCAGTAATTCAACTCAAATTGTGAAACTCATGTATTAAATACATTCAATACACATAGACTGAAGTAGTTTAAGTCTTTGGTTCTTTTAATTGTGATGATTTTGGCTCACATTTAACAAAAACCCACCAATTCACAACAATAAATTAGAATAATTAATAAGACCAAAAAAAAAAAAAAAAAACCTTTTTAGTGAACTGTTGAATTGATTTTGCTTGACAATCCTCATAAGGCTGCGGTTCTCTCGGTTGGTTGTGCATCTTTTTCTTCCACACTTTTTCCTTACACTCAACTTTCTGTTAACATGCTTGGATACAGCACTCTGTGAACAGCCAGCTTCTTTGGCAATGAATGTTCGTGGCTTACCCTCCTTGTGAAGGGTGTCAACGATTGTCTTCTGGACAACTGTCAGATCAGCAATCTTCCCCATGATTGTGTAGCCTAGTGAACCAAACTGAGAGACCATTTTGAAGGCTCAGGAAACCTTTGCAGGTGTTTGAGTTTATTAGCTGATTGGCATGTCACCATATTCTAATTTGTTGAGATAGTGAATTGGTGGGTTTTTGTTAAATGTGAGCCAAAATCATTGCAATTAAAAGAACCAAAGACTTAAATTCAGTGCACACAGACTGAAGTAGTTTATTTAATACACGAGTTTCACAATTTGAGTTGAATTACTGAAATAAATTAACTTTGCCATGACATTCTAATTTATTGAGATGCACCTACATATATGTATATATATATGTGTGTGTGTGTGTGTGTGTGGTTGTACATACATATATATGTAGTTGTTTTTTTTGGTGTTTGGCTTAGTGTTATATTCTTTAATATTTTTAATTGTTTTTAGCTTTATTTTTTTGTTTTTTATTTAAATGTTAAGTTTTTAAATTTTGTTGTATGCATTTGTCATTTTTATTTAATTTATTTATTTTTAAAATGTGTATAGGTAGTATTTATAAAGTTTTAGCTTTTGTTTCAAGTTGTTTCAAGCGTCTGCTAAATGAATAAATAAAATAAATAAATAAATATTGAAACTTGGTCCACTTTGGACAATACACTTCGTATTTTAAAAGATGCGTGTGCAAGACACAACATTTAAAAAATGTAGGCCAAATACTTGCCAGGAACCACCAGCTACTGCCAGCATACCAACATTCAGGGTTCTTTTTTTGCACCACCATCGGTGCTAAAGAACTTTCCATGGTGAACTCTGCTGTAGGATCAACCATGGCCAAAAAAGCAAATATTGTATAATCTACTACGGTACATTGGAAAGGGACTCTCTACAAAAGTGGGTTCTTTCTTTGTGAGAGCCAAGGTGAGTCCACTGAATTCAGACAAATTGAGCTCATACCACTGAAGGAGAAAAATGTGTTCTTTATTGTTACACCTCATGATGTGTCATATTGACCACAGTTTTTAAAAAGGGAAATTTATTAAAAAAAATAATTGGGGAGAATCAATAAATTATTGCAGCATTCTTGGCATAACTTAAGGAAGAAAATCATGAAACAGTTTCAAGTTTTGAATAGATTCAAAAACATATTTGTGCATATGTGACTTATGTGAAAACTGCAAATATTATCTGAACAAGTGATTTCTTTATTTGCTTTCATGTTCTCTTTTCTAATGAAGAAAAAGATAATGGACAGTGAGAAAACCCATTGCAAAGAAAATTTATTTTGAAAATATCAGTGTATTAAATTGTTTAATGTTTACATAAGGAATGGCTGCATTCTATGTATGTATTCAATAATATTCTTCATAATGTTTAGATATACATGTGAAAAATGTAAAGTTATAAATATCAATTTTCATTTTCCACCCATTATTTAAATACGTACAATAATCGAAAAATCTAAAGCTTTTAATATTTGTTTCCAGTTCACCCTTTATAGATATATATATAAATATATATATATATATATATATATATATATATATATAGATATATATATAGATATATATCTATATATATATATATATATCTATATATATATATATATATATATATATATATATATATATATATATATATAAAGAAAGAAAGAGAAATTTAGTATTTCAGTAAAGCTATTACATGTAATAATTTGTTTTTTAATATGCATCAGTATATAATATGCATATTATATGTGTAGCCATACATGTTCCATGAATATATTGCAGTATACTGAAAAATATAAGCACTAATTTTTCCATATATGGAGATGTATTAAATTCATATTAATGTATTGCATTATATTTTCATAAGGGAACATCTTTATTTGAATTCACTGTATTGTGGAGGAGCATCTACAGGCTGGTGATGAATGGAAGAGCTGCTGGGCACAGGTATCTACAAGAAAAAAAAAACACTATATGATCAGCTTAATGATTACTTTTTTATTGATAATATTATGTAACAATTATTTAACCAATTACCGAGTGACTTGCATATTTCCAGTACATGGACACTCGATACTAAATTAAAACATTATTATTTTTTTATTCATTTTACTCAGAGTGCAACTAAACTGGGTTTACAAGTTTCTCTTACCTCTGAGCTGTTAAGAGCATGAAATTGAATGGGCCTGAAATCAGAGGGCTGTGGAGGTAGAACTTGAGGGACAAACTGCACCTTTGGGGAAAAAATGTGCATGTAATGTTTTATAACATCTTGCTGTGAGATGGCAGAAATGCATCAGTATTACAGGTTTACATTTGTGACCATACAGTAAAATCAGAAATGTAATTAAAGCAAATGAATCCTTAAACTCGTTTTGTGCTTCTAATATGCTGAGTATGAGGCGCGAAGTGGAATATTTTGAAATGAGCAGGTTTGTTGGATTATTTTTTTAGTTCTATCAGGAGGAGAAAATGTGTATCTATCAGAAAACACACAGGTTGAACTCAGGCCTTAAGTTCAAGTACAACCTAAGAACCCCGACCAAATATTTCACATGTGGCATAGGAAATTTATCCACTCTGTTATACGACATAGATAGGGTATAAAACATGCTAGAAAAAGATTAACATGTCCAGCATTAAAAAAAGTGAAAGTGACGTGACATACAGCCAAGTATGGTGACCTATACTCAGAATTCGTGCTTATTTAACCCATCCAAAGTGCACACACACCCAGAGTAGTGGGCAACCATTTATGCTGCGTCACCAGGGGAGCAGTTTGGGGTTCGGTGCCTTGCTCAAGGGCACCTCAGTCGTGGTATTGCCGGCCTGAGACTCGAACCCACAACCTTAGTGGTTCTCTCTAACCACTAGGCCAAGACTTCCCCACAAACCACTGTTGGCAGCAATGGGATTCAAACCCACGCCGCCAAAGACACTGGAGCCTAAATACATCACCTCAGACCACTCGGCCACGCTACCCTGCTATCAACTGTCACAACAGGGTGTACAGTACATGTTCTCAAGCCTCTTCATGAAGTACCCCTAGCATTGCATGTTTTGTATATCTCCCTATATCTGACACACCCACTTCAGGTCTTGCAGTCTCTACTAATGAGCTGATGAGTTGAATCAGGTGTGATAGATGTGATAGACATACAAAACTTGCAGGGCTGGGGGTACTCCAGGACAGTTTTGAGAACTATTGAGACTATTAAATAATAACAACAGGAATGATGAAGGAGTCTGCCTTTAGAGGTTGGCAGCAGATGTTTTACTGGGAAGTCACTTTGTAGGACTGGTAGCAAATAACACTAAACAGACAGAGCAGGCATCCCAGTGGAAATGGATGGAATGGAACGAGTGGTGGCAGAACCAAGAGATTTGAGTTTAGGGGTGGAGAACGTGTGGAACTAGGATGCTGAATCTACCGTCGATATGATTAAGATGTAAAAAGGGCAAAGATCACCAGTAAGTTTGAGGAACATAAATTATTTAAAGGTGCCATAGAATGCAAAAATGACTTTTACAAGGTGTTTGAACACAGTTGTGTGGCTGCAGTGTGTTAAACAACAACCAGCCTATAATGGTAAAAATCCACTCACTCATTTTTTTATAATCTCAATAAATCATAAACAGTCTCTCCATACTAGCAGTTCCAGATTTCTCACTACTTTGACGAAATACTCTGGGAAAGTCCTGCTCATTTGTGATGCTCTCTGCCCTATTAGCATATACACAGCCCTGATGCCATGTCAACACTAATATGTTTTCGTTTGAAAACGCATCTTTTTCTCTCCGTCTTGGCCTTCCGTCCACACTGAGATGGCGTTTTTAGTCAAGGAAAATGGATGCTTTTTGAAAACGCTCTCCAAAGTGGATAAATTTGAAAAAGCCGTTTTCGCGTTGTAGTGTGGACAGTGAAAAAGGAGGCTTTTGAAAACGATGCTGCAAGTTTAGTCATGTGACGCATATTATACCAATAGATATCCGTGTTTATACTGGTATTGTGCACATTATGTGCTATGCACTTTCACACTATTGCTATAGATGTGTTACTTTGTAAACTCTTCATATCATAGTCCTGCAAAGATGAAAGCAAATTTACTTGTGATCACTATTTGCGGCAAAACATGAGGGCAACTGCATTATAGACATACAATCGTGAGTGTGTGCGACCTGGATTGTTTTGTTCAAAAGAAATAAAGGTAAATTAAATACTAGGAAATTAATATAAAATAGGAAATATACAAAGACAGTTTACTACAGAAAACTACAGTTCAGTCAAAACATTAAATTGGTCCAAGAACTGGTAACTTAAACAGGGTTTGTACAGATACTGCAAATTAAAATGCACTACATTTTTGGTTTTCAAGGACTAAAATCAGATCTCACTTATCAATCAATATTGTTATTATCTTTCAATTTCTAATAAATAAACTAATAAAACAAAATGGTAAAAAAAAGTGCAGCACATGCAAAGAATGCAATGACTGTGGCAACTTTTACATTTGAAAGTATATTATTGCAAATTTTCCTTATTCAAATTGATTTTTTTTCATGAATATATGATTGACCTGAAGAATGAAAGCTATATCATACTCTTGGAAAATTATAAGCTTTATCACGCTCATAGACACTAGGGGTGTGACAATACACTTAGCTCACAAGGTGAGACAAAATGCAGATATTTGGTTCACTAGAACGAGGCAACGTTTTAATACTTTAGCAACTTTTCAAATTACAAAATATTTGTCTTTCAATCTAAATATTTTACTAATCAATTAAACTGATTATTTTGACAAGTGAGTAATCTGATATTTTTAGTAATACAAATAGAACTAAGTGGAAAAACAGGCTTTAATATGACTATATTTATATATAAAGTAATGATGATGCAATAATAATTGGCCTCAAATAAAGTATCAAAACAAAGTACATGGTTTTTTGAACAACACTGTTAAATACATAATGTAATATGCCTATATTATAACAAATACGTACAGAGGGCGCCTACGGCCTGGTGATGTTTCATGTGATTCAACGACATTTAAATCCATTTAATTTTAATATTTGGCCACATGCAAAGTCTTTTGAAATTGTGATGTACAATAAATCGCATATTTAGAAATATGTTGATGTATTCTCCAGTGTTGGCATAGGTTTAAATGATTACGTTACAAATCAGTTTAGCCCCTTTCACACATACAGTCTTTACCGGTAAGAGATAGACATCATATTTGAACAGGACCTTTTCAAAAATCCCAGTAAATTTGTTCTGGCAATCATATTGTTCTTATGGAGATGACGTGATTACTCTGAGCTGTTTACAAAGCTCTGCTGCTTTTTTAAGACGCTAGATGGAAATCTTTGACCATTGAGCTTCGCAGCTTTTTCAGTGTGTCACGCTGGAGACCCAGGCTTCTTTTCCTTTCATCAACTAATGCGCGTCTCGTGCAGGGTTGCCAGGTTTTTGCAACAAAACCCGCCCAATCGCGTTTCGAGGTGGGGTTCCCCAGTAAAAATCGCATTGGGGGGGGTGGGGGTGTTGGGTAAAATACAGGTTTTTCGGCGGGGATTCTCCAGTAAAATTCACATTCCAGGGGCTAAATATCATGTTATTAAGGGTCGCTTCAACCCGCAGACATGAAAAACAACCTGCGGCAACAGTGTTAAAGTAGCCCAATTCCGCGGGAAAACAGCGGACTTGGCAACATTGGTCTCATGTTTATAAGAACAAAAACTTGTGATTGGCTAGTAATGTTAGTTTGGTAGACAGTGAAAGCTTTGTACCTCTCATACATTGATAGGCGAACTCATGAACTTGAACGTGTTTTTAAATGTAGGACGACTTTTTTGCCCAAGACGCCAGAGATCCAGCACGGTGCCGGAGAACTTTAAGGCCTGCACACACATCCACAAAACATTTGAGAACTCCTGATTTGCCTCATTACTCACCTGAGAAGGACAACAGCAGGAGCTAGCTTTACAGGCAAATGCTGACAGACAGATGGAGATGATAAACTCAAGCAAGGAGAATACCAACAATACACCACTGATTCCCCTGAAGAGAGTCTGAGAAAAAATTCAACATTAGCACAAATAATTGTTACAAAATAAATGATAATTACTATTCACACTGGTACATTGAATGCTCAGCAGTCAAGCATCTACTATCCTTGAGGTTCATATAGTAATATAACTCATTTAGGCAAATTAGCGTGAGAGCACAATCCCATAAAAGTGCCGGTGAGAGTGAAATGTTCTGTGTGTGATCTACTGACAATGAGCACATTAAAGAGCACAGGCACAATGTATCATTTCCATAATGACAAATGCAATCCAATGCAAATAAAAAGGAAAATCCTACAATTGCAAATAAAATAAAGGTCAGCCACAAATATAACTGTGTTCTTTTCGCTGATGTTTCGCTGCATGTCTTTAGTAAACCCTGACAGTAGTTTTTAACAAGCTGCTAGTAAATCTGGCCCTTATAGGTCAAACTGGACTGAGTTTACAATAAACGTATAATTCCAATGATGTCTTGCATTGTAAATGATCTACAAACTACTTCTGAAATGCCAGATAAAAAGAGTGAACAGATGAGTGCAGATTAAAGCTTGTATACTGACCACACAGTGATCTTACTGTAATTACTAAATAAAAGTTTCATTTACGTTTAGACACAATATGAAATTAAATGTGAATATAAAAGTTGACATACCTTATACTTTGTCTCTAAATAATAACAGTCATAACTGCTGCAGTAAGTGTTCATTGGTCCTAAAGCCAGATCCAGTGAAGTGAAAATAATGGCGATGCCTGCGGTTAAAGTACTGAAAATGTTCATTCCAAGTGAAGCATTCACCTGTAGATGTAAAAAAAAAGATTAAGAAATTAGCAAGAACTTTAAACCGGTGTTAAGATGTCATGTACACTTATAAAAAATATATAAGTGATAAAAATACACTAATTGAAATAAATGAATAAATAAAAATATAGCCTCAAACAGCAATCATCAGGGTCCAGGCACGAATAAATTTACAGTCCAGTCTGTCTTCACTGATTTTTTTTTTTTTTTTTTTTTGTTTACAGCAAATATAATTTTACATACACTGTTAAAGAGGACAACTTGAAATCCTTCCCCTTCCATCCTCCCACGGTGCTACATAAATAAACATAATATAAACATATAACACTAGAAGTATGAAAATTTTTTAGACCTGCATAGCTAACTATCTGACGCGCTAATCTAACTATACATATACTATAAATAATTGACTATACATACACATAACCTAAGACAGACTATACCAGTACTTTACATAATGACTGTGCATGATATTATGCAAAAGAGGTATTTAAGGTTAAGAAGCAAGTAGTGCAGTATGATTTGTGGTGCAATCACAAGTAAACATTTGTTATCTTTTTAAGTCCTTGAAACATGAAGTGTTTATAAGAAAGTGTGCGTATAGAGAGAAAAGAGTGTGTTTTTCTACAGGTGGTTTGTCCAGCCCACTCACCTGTGTGTAGCAGACTCAGAATTGCACAATGTTTTCCTTGTAACATGGAGTGTTTATACGGAAGTGTCTGGTGTGTATGGAGAGGACAGTTTCTTATAAACACTCCATGTTTCAAGGAAAACATTGTGCAATACTGTATATATATATATATATATATAGTATAAGTTTTTACTATAAATAGTTGATTGAATCAATCAATCGATAGTTAGATCGAATGCCTTTTCCACATCCAACAACAGATGATCTAGATCCTGTGCCAAGCCCCCATGCATATTACATATTATATTAAATAATATGAATTTTGCTTACAACAATTAAAATTACCTGGCAGCGGGGTAAGAAAAATTATCTTAAAACAAGATAATTTTTCTTACCCCACTGGCAGATAATTTTAATGTTCTAAGCAAAATTCAGCTAAATTGATTGGCTAGTAGTCTTTTTATGTAGACAAGTCATATTATGTTATGACATCCAGTCATCCACCACTGAAGATTCATAATAAATTTACCTATACTGATCCTACAGTTACAGTGTTGAGTTGTAGCGTCTCCTATAGGTGCAACTTTGATGCAATTTAGTGTGAATTCTCAAAATATCTTGATGTATATCAAGTTTCATTACGTTTTGTTATTGCGTTCAGGACATAAATATCAATTTGTGAAAAAAGAGGGTTGCCGACTGATTAATTCACTTACACCATCACAATGCTTTATTTAATCAAATCATATTATCATTGCGCCACCTAGTGTTGGATAGATGCAGATGTTTGGGACCTTTCTGACAAGTTTAGGGTCTCTAAGAATTATGGTTACCAAACCATTATGGTGGTTCTCAATTCCAGTCCTCGGCTCGCTCACCACCGCTCTGCACATTTTGTAGGTATCTCTTATCATTTCAGACGTTCTATTCGACCGTAAGTGCCCTGCATAGTGGACATCACAGGATATTCCACCATGATTCCAGTTCGAAGGGAACGTCTCTGTTCCATTTAAAGTACATTCAAGTGTGCGAGGCGTGAATTTAAATTGTATTTATTTACAAAGGTATATTATGTCACACTTACCCGTATTCACAAAACATCTTAAGGCTAAAAGTAGCTCCTAACTTGCAGATTTTGGAGAAAGTCTTAAAAATAATGGGTGTGTCAGTCCTAAATTTAGGACTCCTAAATTTTTGCTCTAAGAGTATTTCACAAAAATTTAGGAATCTTTTGTATCTGTAAAGACTCTACGTTTATTTGTTTGCACTCAGAATAGCAACCAAATGTTGTGCTTTTGTAAAATAATTAAAGCAAACATGATGTGCTTTCTGACGTCTCGGACTCTGTGAACTTGAGTGCATCACTTCGAAACTGTGGATGCTTGCCTTATTACAGACATGAAAAATATATCTATAGAGAGTGAAACTTTTAAATGAACCAATTCAAACAGAAAACAAATATTCTCACATTATGTAATCTGTATGAAACATGCATACAGGTGCTGCTGAGATGAGTCAGTCGCAGACTTCATCTCTTAAACCGAAAACAGAAAGCATTGGTATAACAATAAATTATGACTTTACAATAAATTAAAACGTTAAATGCAGTGTACATGCTGTTTTTCCCTAACAAATTCATAATTATTATATTTGCCGGTGCGCTGTGGCAAGCCTTTTTTGCGTGCGCTTATTAGGCTATGTAGGCAATTAAAGGCTCATTATTATGATTTATATGGTTTATTAATACAAATGCGACTAATAGTCGACTAATGCTTAAAATGAACGACTTCTAGTCGACCAGAAAAATCTTTAGTGGAGGGCAGCCCTAATGCATATTGAATAATTGTTTACGAGAAGCATAATATAAGAGGCTGATAATTAGCTGAATATATAGCCTACTTGTTTAATTAGTGACACTTAGCCTACATTTTAAAATCTTTATTTGAATGTGACAATTAACATTTTTATTTTAAAAACTTTACTTGTATATGGCAACATAATATTGCGCTCTACAATATTTTTATGAATAAATCTCTGACAGAGACTATCAGCCAATCCCTGTGTGCATAGTTAGTAAGTATGCTGACATCATCCATAGCAACGAGGTCAACCCCGCCCCTTACTCTTAGCTCAAGACTTCTGTCTATTCCTTAGTAAAAGTTTGTCTCAGCAGCTTTGTGAACAGGTTTTAAGAAAAAACTCTTAGCTAAAAACTTTTACTGCTATTTAGGAGAACTCTTAGTGGTAAGATAAACTGTTTTGTGAATACAGGCCCAGGTGTCTTAAATAAGTGCTACCCACAAAAAAAATACAGAGAGCGGTGGGTCACCAGGACTGGAATTGAGAACCGCTAGCTTAGACCCTTAAAAGTAATAACTGCTGTATACATACCAGACACAAACTGGAAGGTGAATTAATTTTATTTTCTGCAGAAATGCAGAGTGCGCCTGCTGTAATGTACTGAGAAGAGAAAAAGGCAAAAATTAAGGCTTGCGTTGGAATATGTAGCTCGTATCATAAAAGACAGAACACTTGATAGTATAACAGTTTCTTACGATGATAGATCCCCAGTAAGGAAGACCAATAATAACAAAGATGGACTGTGCAAAAACTGTAGACACAATGCCAAACAGGAAAGTCAGCACACCGATCATTATCTGAACCGTCTGTGAGGGACAAAAAGAATGCAGAAAGTGTGAAAATGTACAGTCTTTCATAAAGGGGAACAATTTAAAATGTGGAACTAATTTGTATGAATGTCATTGTATTTCCTAAAACATTCTTCTCTGTGATTGATACACTGTAAAGTTTCCTATTTTACTCTGTAAATGATAAACCTGATTTTCACAAAGGCAGCAAGTCACATTCTTCAATAAAAATGATGCTTTGTTAGTGTGTGGACTACTCAGTTAAAATCTATTCAAAAACTTTTCTCACCTCAGACTAACATGCAAAAATAAAAAGCAATAATATGGGTTCATGAGACTTTTCTCACCCCAAGGGCTTTGGGTTGGCCTTTCAGAAACGCCTGAAGTCCACGAAGAGGTGACACTCCCGCCACCTGTTGTACGTAAACAGGCACAGGAGCATTTGTCCCCGTCACAACAGGTGCTGCTTGTGTTGGCGGTTGAAGCTGGATGATGAGCGTTGAAGAGTTCATGGGTATGACTGTGCTGGACATGCTGGGGTCTGAATCCCAAACTGACCTGAACAAAACCACAGTCATTTAAAACATGTCAACGATGTGATTATGGAATAGATTTTAAATAGTTGATAACACACATTTCATGTTTAAATGCATATTCCATTACATTTAAATAATATCGTAAGAAACACCAGTTTGCATATCAAGGAGGACAACGAGCTGTTTTGTAAAGCTAAAAACAGTTGAAAGCGGACGCGAGTCACAATAAATTACAACGTAATGTAAATATTAAACAAATTATAGGCCTAATTGTTTGTGAACATAAACTTTATCTACTCTCACTGCTAAGCAGGGGAGAACCGAAAACATAACTTGACTTCGATTTGATTCATAATGTATTCGCAGAAATGTATAAGAACTACATTTAATGATAAACTACTCATGAACAAACATGAGACGTCTATACGACGTGCAGATCAAGTCTAAATTGCGTCGGTCGGTCTGGACCGTATCTGGACGTCTACTCGACGTGCAAATCCAGTTCGTATCTGGACGTCTTCTCGACGTGCAAATCCAGTTCGTATCTGGACGTCGATACGAGGTTCAGAATTTGACCGTCAGGCTAAGGATTTTCTTGGACGTCTGTTCAACGTGCAGAACAGGTTCAGGAAATCTACATAACTTTTTTTTTTATACATATAAACACAACAAAGCAATCCTTTGATTTCTGATTTAAATAGCACATGTAGCCTACTCTTCTGAAACAGGTGTCAAAATAATTTAATATATAAATGTTTAAAAACATAGGCCTAATTAAAGTACCATAATGTGACCATATAAAATCTTACATGGATTTATTTATTTTTTTGAGTGGTATTTTTCACTGGAGCATTGACAGAAACAGCAGTTTATATCTGTATTAGATCTATAAATTAAATATAGTTAATTAAATAAAGTTAAATAGATTAAAATATATTAAAGTTTAATATATTTAAATAGATAATTAGATTGAAATAATATTATATCATATTAAATAATAAATATTTAACACATAGATGTAAATTAAATGAAATACAGTGTAAACGTGATGTTATGTCAGTGACGTAAACGTGATAGCGCAAAAAAAAAAAAACCGTAAACGCGATGGCGCAAACAACCACGAAGACGGAAGAATAATTCTGTTTATTACAAAAGACTGAAGTTATAACTACCGCCATCCTTTAATTTATTTATTTCTATGTTGAGGACACTTTATAAACCTACAGAGATACCAGACCAACGAACGACCTTCACAACGGGACGGCGCTAACATAACGTTAACGGTTACATGGAAATCAAACTGTAACGGTCATCTGAGAACTGGTGCTGAGCCAAAAGTAAGCATAAATATGCTTTTATTCGTCGTTTTATCAATCTAATGTTAAATTTCACTTCAGTTTAATAGTTCAAATTATTTATTTGGATTATAAAGATTATATATTTTCAAATTCCTCTTTTTGTAATTGTACATAACGTTATCCGTGTTGGTTAATTTGAGGTGGTCCAAGTTACAGTCTGAGGTAAAATTATGATGATCGTTTTTAAGTAAGTTATTAAAATTGGTCACTAAAACAGGTAACTGTAATTTTTCTTGATCAAATAAAGAAACGGTTTTAGAACTTATAATTTTTTTATTTATTTTTTTCCTACTTTTCAGGACGGGAACAGCAACAAGAGTTTAACTTCTGCTTCGAAATCTACACACTCTACTGGTGAGTGTAACACTACTGACACCTAGTGGTTAGTTTTAGTACTGCAAATACAAATACATTCTGTCACTACATTAACAATAATGTAAGATTTTCAAAACTTTAACTTAACTTAACTTTTGATCCTCATGTTCAGAACATGGTTAAAGTATCCTTTTTTTCACCTTAGAAACATTGCAAGACTGCGTCCCATGTTATCGTTTGTTACCAATACGTTTGTCTTTCCTCAAATTGACTACTGTAATGCTTTGCTTGTGGGGGTCTCGAAATCTACTCTAAACAAATTGCAGTATGTTCAAAACACAGCTGCCAGAATCCTGACAAGTTCCAGGACAAGTGAGCACATCTCTCCAGTCTTGGAGTCCTTGCACTGGCTTCCGGTCAGGCTTCGCGTTGATTTTAAAATTCTTATGCTTACCTACAAGGCCCTGCATGGTTTAGCTCCAGAATATCTGACTGAACTTTTAACTGTCTACACCCCAAGGCGTAATCTTCGCTAATCGGATTCTGTATTTTTAACTATTCCTGTAACTCGTTTACGCTCTATGGGTGACTGGGCCTTCTCTTCTGTGGCACCTAAACTCTGGAACTCTCTCCCTACTGAAATTAGACAAGCTGAATCCCTTAGTATTTTTAAATCTTCTCTTAAAACGTATTTTTTTCCGGTTAGCATATGTGATATGTTTCTCTGATTGTCAATCTCAATGTATTTTTTTTTCTGTATGACTTGGTAAAGCACTTTTTAAGGCCCTATAGAAAATAAAGTTTATTATTAAGTGTTCCTGTATTAAAACAGCCGCTCACGCGAGTCTGTGAAATTAGGCACTTTAAACTTTAAAATAATTTTTAAAATCACGCTTTGAAATGATTCACTAAAGACTAAAAATCAGTCTGGCAGTATTTTCTGATCATATGTTCACCACAGAGGTCAAAATGAGCATTGTGAAGCTATATTTATATTTATAATAATCATTTATATTTGTGTTTCAGGGCAGTTGGTGAAGACCGAGAGATGTTGTGACGACCAGGACAGTTCCTCCTAGCACACCAGACTCTACTGTATATGGACGCCTGTCCACTAGCACTGGACATTTACAACATTTGGTGCCAGGGACCTCTTGTAGAGAAAATTTTTCCAGGACACCCTCAGAATTACAACAGATTTTAAGGCTTAAAATTATTGTGGGTGGGAGTATAATGAACATAATATGATTGTTTTATTTTATTATTATTTTTTAAATAGTCCCCATTTTTTAACAATACATTTGTTTAATAATACAGCACAATATAGAGCTAAGTTGCACCAGGTCAGGAAAAAACACATAAGTTGCATCTGTGTATAAGACACATTTTACTATTAATTTCAGAAATAATTTAAATACTGATAAATAAAACAAATTTTAAGAAACTTAAAAACTATAAACACTGTAAAGATGTATTTTATTTTCCCTCACTTCAAATAATTTAAATTGAATACTATTCAAAACAGAACAAAAATAAAAATATAAAGGCCTATGTATAAAATAAAAAAATTCTAGTGCCATTAGTTACAAGCAGTATTTATTTTGTTAATTAAAATGCACTTGCTATCTCAGTTTCTGTGAACCTCATCCTGAAATGTAGAAAACACAGTGGTACAGACAATACCACTGTGTACAGACAGACTTGAGAACTATAGAAACCTGTAAGTGCCTGCTTTTATGTGTTTACGTTTTGCTTAGAATAATTCAGCACATCTCAGAAGATTAAAAAATATGACTTGTAGTCTGGAAAATATGGTATAAATTATTTTGTGGACCCCTTTGCTTTGGTCCTGAACCCCAGATTGAAAACCCTTGCATTGTAGCATATTGTGTTTTTTTTTATTATTATTATTTTGCATGCAGATAATATTCGGGCACATGAACACTTGACTATTGCATGAATAAAGAATACCATCTTTAAGAATTTTATGCTAATTGCAGTTGAAATAAAAATGAAAAAGCTTAAAAAGTCAAGCTCCAGCAGGTATACATAATGTGTGGACCCAACTAAAATAAATTGTTTGTTGTTAATTGTTATCCACTGTATAATGAGTGACATTTCTTTTATTTTCATGGTTTTTGTGTGAACACACTGTTTCTTTAAGTTTATTTAAAAGTACAAATAGAAATTGCATTGAAATAAACATGAGATTTAAATGAATGCAGCCTAAGATTGTTTATTTTGTCCAGAAACAGTATAAATGACGTCTAAATGAAACTTTATAAGACGTTGAAAATACGTCCAGAAATGACCACATCTGAACGCAATTTTAACCTTCTAGAGACGTCCAAAAGACGTCGAAAAAAGACGTCATAAAAACGTTCATTCTGGCGCTTCAGGGGACAAAGACGTTGAAAAGACGTCGTTTGGACGTACTTTTGCTCAGTGGGAATAAACACCTCGACTTACCAAACACACGCACACATCTAATATTGTGACATTTATATGACTGCATCATATACGAGCAGAAAATGCTGGACTTACCGATTATTAAGACAGAAGTTTACAGCGATCTTAACAGAGGAGGAACTGCTTCTTTTGGTTTCGATTTACCTGTGAAGCACCTGTAAACGATCAAATGACAAGCAGTATCCCGGCTGTGATTGGTCCATTCTGACTCTAAAGCGGCTGTGATTGGCTCATGTCGGGTTGAGCGCACCGCTCGTCCTTGAAGTCACCTCATATATAAATTACACGTAATAAATACCGAGTGTTTCGCGGAAATAAGCGACTGGATTATGGTTAAACACGGCGGATATAAAGATGTGCAGGAGGAAATATAATGTTTACTAATGCTGTACGTGACCTACAACACAACTCTGTTCTCTTACACAATCATTACATGATGGTAAGATATTGTCTTTTTTTTTTTTTTTTAGTTATAGCTGTTCTATTCTTTATAATTTACACACACTAAGATTCGTTTTGATATAGAATGACACATATTTTCACAATATAAGGTGCTTTAATCCAGTGCTATATTTGCATGCGGTGCATTTATATCTGATTATGTCTTTTGAACTTATTTTTAAAATATATATTTTAGTAATTCATATAAAGGGAAAAGGGGGGAGTTTATTTTTATTTTTTTTTTAATCATGCAAATATTCTATGTACTGGTCCTTTTCTTAACTACAGTCTCAGATAAGACTTTAAAGTGTAGTTTTATGTTGACAGACCATGTTTTAAAATGTTTCGGGCACTTACTGTGGCACCGGTGGTCAGTGTAAAGGACAGACTCTAGTGAATAATGATGCAAACAATGCAACAGTCAAAAACAATGACACATATAAAAAGAGTCAATCTGCAAAGGTGCAAAGGAAGATGCCTTGCTGAAGTCTGGAGCTCAAGATCATTGTATCTGGTAAGTGGTTTCATTGTAAATCTGCACAGAATCACCTTCACATAGAAACTGATTGTATTGATCATGTTAAAATGGTATTGCAGGCTCAGTCAAATCCAAATATATGATTCTACAGGGCTGCTGAATGCTTGAATCTGATTGGTTGGTGGATTTTTTAAGGTGTGCAAAAAAATAAATGTTTAAGCAGCTAATTAGGGTGTACTCACACTAGGCGTTTTGAACCGTTCCCGAGCACATTTGACCCCCATAGCCCGGTTCGTTCGACTAGTGTGAGCGCTCCGTGCCACGCTCGGGTTATGGTTCATTTAGCCAGCCCTGGCCCGGTTGGAAGAGGTGGGCTTTTAAAAATCGACATGTTTCAGAAGGCAAGGCATAGAGGAGAAACAATAATGTACAGTATGTGGAAAATAGTGTGTTTTTTTTTTAACCTTAAACTGCATAAACACATTTCATTACACCAAATACACAAAATAACGTTCTTTTAAGCAACATCAAATGACTCCTTTAATTATTCCATACAGGCCCGATGAGGTACAGATCTTTATCTGAACAAAGAACAATTGGTTCTCACACGTCAAATGCTCACATTTGAGCCTTCGTTATTTAATGTGTGTAACATAAAATAAAATGTGACAAGTACATTCAAAATACTTCATCACCTGAATTAAGATTATGATCATTTAGTTTTAAAGCACAGCCACCAAAACCAGACGTTAGCACCTCTTTTCACTTTGAGATCGTTAAATACAGGTTTAAAATCATAACAAGAAAGAGTTTAATAGCTATGATACTGTTTTTGAAATCAAGTCTTTGCATAGTTGTGACAAAAAAAAAAACACTAGCATCTAACAATGCTATATATATAAAAAAAAAAGTTAATCTTAAAAAAATAATGCAAATATACATAAATCCAAAAAGGAAATAAAACAGTTATAGAATAAGCATGTGTCCTATTCTGTGTCCTAAACTCCTGAAACATTGGTGTCTCATATTTTAGAGCAGTTAATTCAATTTGGGAAAGAAATCAATCAAACCTGTATGTGTGTGAAAATATTCAGATGTAACCCCCTTTGTAACTGTCAACATTTTCATAAGTAACTGTAATTTAATTACACTTATTTCTCAGTAACTGTAACACTTTAGTTACATTTATTTTGTAATTAAATTACGTAATTCTGTTACATGTAACTAGTTACTCCCCAACACTGTAGACAACTTTGATTCATTCTCATTTTATTGTGATACAGTGAAGTCTAAAGGGGAATTTCCTAAGAGCAGAATCTCAAAAATGTATAAAAAAGGCACTGAATTTAGCTTAAAGGCAATATATATGTTTGCAATGTATGTTCACACCCACCTTTCTGCAAACCAATAAATATCAGTCCAGTGAGCATCTCAGACACTTTCTGATCTTCGACTCATTGAGACTCTTTCATTCACACCAGCTCAAGAACAGCACGAAGGTACATCTGCAGTTCAGATAATGAAGGATCTTTTATTGTATAACACAGTTTCACACGTTTATGCTTTTCACAGCACAAAATATCCAACCAGTATTTAAGAGGCAAGTGAGACTAGTTAAAATCTAAACAAGGATTGAATTTATTTTTCTCTTTGACTAAACAGATACATGGGCACTTTTTTGTGACTTTGTTATAGTGAATTTAGAAAGTGTACTACATCTGAATTATGATGTAGTAAATGTGTGTTTTGGTATTTGGACAATGATGTGCATACTTTACTTGAATGTACTTTTAAATAAGCTCATTTGACAGCTTTAATCTATTCTTTAACAAAGCTGGGTCAGATCTTCTTTATGGTTGTGCTCATCAAAACCTTTTAAAACAGTTGAAAACTTAAGTTTTAATATTAAATAAATGTTAAATTAATTATAAGTAATATTTAAACTTTTTTATGTATTATTGAAGTGTTGCATACCAATGAAAAGTTGTAAAGCTGTTGCTGAATCTACTCGAAGTCTCTGAAACAATTATTTCAGGCCGAGAAATCTCACACTCATCCATTTCTTTTCTATAATATCTGTCTCTCCCTTTTTTTCTTGTACCTGTCACTTCTTCGCCAGCAGGTCTACTGTAATGACCAGAACTGTGTCCACTTTGTTGCAAAACAACCACCTCATAGCAATTTTTTAGCTAAGAATGTTATTTATCTTAAAATGACTTTAATACCCAAGATTTAACAACCCTATTTCATATAAAAGTATAAAAAAGTACCTAAATGTCAAAATTAGTACAATATCTTTACTGAAAAATTCTTATACTGAACACACTATTGCATTATTAATCTGACTCATACTTTTGTGTTGCTCCCTCCCTACCTATACAAAAAATCTGCGTGAATATCTGTCTGCTAAATAACTTTACAATCGATAATAATGATGTCTTTTAACACAGTATTCTGACTGATGATAATAATGGGGTGCTCTTAGCAGTTTAATACTCAACTATACAGTAGCGTATTTACAGATTAAAACTGACCTGCACTTGAAGCCCTGAACAGGCCAGTAATTTTGCTACATTTCACTGCTTCTTCTGACCGCTTCCTCTCTTTCCTCGAGTCCCACACATCAATTCTGTTTGAAACCGTTTGACGGAAGCACTACCAGTCAAGACTAACCGATTGATGATTTATTATCAGAAATTATCACTTTGGTACTGTAATGAAGGGTCAGAGGTGTGCGGATCCATTTGCAGCTTTAATAAAATAAGATCAAACAGCCAGAGTTCAATCAACAGCGTCAGGAACAACAGAGATAATCCAGTAGAGTAAACAAAGGCAGAGCGTGGGTCGGGACAGTCCAGGATCATACACAAGAGGTAATCATCAGGGTAGACCACTTAGAAATGTTAGCCGGGACACAACAAGACTTCGCACATGCTAAGAGTCCGGAAGCTGTATAAATAGGGAGCTTGATAGCAAACACCTGTGCCAGCAATCAGTCCCATGCACGGGGTAGATGGGAAATGGAGTCCGAGGAAAGTTAGTACATGGGAGAGGGTGCCCTCCGGTGGTGATCGGAGAGAGCCACAGAAGCCTGATTTGTGACAGGTACATTGGGAAGACAAAAATAAATAATAATAACAACTAAAAAACAACCAAACAAAAAAAAACCCGGGCCGTGGGCCAGTCCGGGCCTGCTGCTTTATAATAGTAGTAGTAGTTAATTAGCTGTGTTTATTATCTTATCAACTATTTCACCTATCTGTGCAACTCTAATCGCCTGTCCTTCAATGTTTCCTAGGATGAGAACGGAGGTTTTCCTAATGTTCCTCATGATTCTGGTGTTCACTGATGGATGGGATAATATCGGCTTCAGCCATAAGCAACGGGTTCTTTTCAACTCCGCACCCTGCCTGACATCTGGGAACAACAACGCATATAATATTTTTGAACACCAACATATTCTCTCATATGATTTTGACAGAAACAGTAAACAGGCTTGGGCAGATTACCTAAATGATATGGAACTTTGTGGCAGAAAACCTTTACAGTCTTTCCTTCCTGGATACTACACTGATAGTATTAAAAGAATCTGCAACGGACAAGGCACTGAAGTCGAAAGAAACTTGTGCATTAGTACGGATATGTTTTTGGTGTACATTGTTCAAAGTGCTTTGGTAAATAACAGGTGTGAAGTTCATGTTCGCCATAGTAGTTTTTATGTGACTGTTGCTTGTGATGTCATTGATAATGAATGTTTGCCTGTTCACTATCAGACACAAACTAGCAATGAGCCAGACCAACGTGGTTCAATCTGCAAACTTCATCACTGGCCACACCTACGTTTTTAACCATTAATTAAAATGTTGGTTTGCCATATGCATGTTTAAACTCCAGAATCTCTCAATAAAAGCTTTCTTTGCAGAGCTCAGTTTGGTTTTATGATTGAATGTGTAGCTTTAATGCAATGTAAGTTGCTTTAAATAAAGCGTCTGCCAGTTTCATTAATGTATCAGTTCTTTTGTGGAATCACTTTGATTTTCTTTGATTCGAGCCCAGGGGTCTCATTTATAAAACTCTCCGTAGATTTCATCCTAAAAGTGTACGTAGGCACGTACGCCAGAACTTGAGCAAAAATCCCTTTATAAATCCCAGTCAGGGGAAGATTGTGCTTACGTGCGTTTCCACCCCGACTCCTCCCCGAAATCACCATATATGGAGCTTACAACGCCTAGTTTTACTATGAATAACCTCATCTGCATATCATTTCCATGCATATTCCCATGCATGTGACACCATGTTTAACACCGAGACATTTAGGAAATATGAGATGGGGACTATAATGCCATTTGTGCCATACACATTCATTTTAATTGCTAAAAATTATCCAGTATCCTTGTTATGTTTTATAATAAATATATGAAAATATCCATAAAAACAAAATGGTTTAAAGTTGTTCTCAGAAATATTTTAGAATAGAGTTGATCTCATTATTTTCCACTGGCCAAATCATATTTTAATTGTTTTAAACAATTCAAATCAAATTAAATGTATGCAGTTTTGCTGATGAACATCTTTTAGATATTTTTAGTGGAAACAGATAGGCCCATATTTATTGCAGTGTAAATACAATTGTCTGATTCGGCTCGTCACTGACAAAGTATTTTAAAAAGGAACCGTGCAAATCTTACCGTTTTCTCCTAGTTATATTCTTCAAATATAGTGGTATTTTTCATTATGTTGTTGAGATGCACACGTAAAATTATTTAGCCTATTGTTAATAAAATTATGTAAATATGTTTCTTTGTAAAATTAGGTAATTTCAGTGTTTATCTACATTAATGCGAGTGGAGTATTTATCTACATGAAAACAGAGTTTAAAATCGCTGTTTACTTCATTACTTTTCTCACTCTAGGAAAAAGAGTTCGTACGGTGTGTACATATTTACAGCAAGTTTATTTTTTATAAATGATGATATGTGCATGGAAAATTGCGTACGCATGTTTCTATGCCCATTTTGTGTGTGAACAATGTTTATAAATGAGACCCCAATTGAGTAGGGTAAAATATTTAGTACTACTTTCAAAGTACTCCTCTGTTGATTGATTACATTAAGAATGGGAAACATTTTCTGTATTACAAAATTTTGCTTAAATACACAAATTAGGCATTATCTATTTAAAAATGCACTAATGTGCATAATTTCAGAAATCTAAACATTGGATGATAAAATCAGGTTCAAAATACTAGTTTCATTTTAATAACACCAGATTTAAAGAGGAGATTATATATATGTGTGTGTGTGTGTGTGTGTGTGTGTGTGTGTGCGCACATTGTTAGTCTTGATGTAAACAATTAATCCGCTGAAAAAAAAAATGTCTTTGTAATCTTTAATCAAAAACTGAACATTTACTTACGCTCTGGAATGGCATTCCTTTTCTGATGACATCAGTTTGACAGCTTGACCAGAATATCATTAAACACACCCCTCCAGCCATTAGTTTGCTATGAGTGAGAGACAGAGAGGAGGAGCACAAACATAAAACCATGCCCTCTAGTCAATATTGAGTTTCAGCTGGAAATACGTCACCACACTGAAATAAAGTTGGCAGCAACTTCTGGTTCATGCAGACTTTAAGTGCTGAGAATTCATTAAATTTACTCCTACTTTCAAACTTGAGTATAAAAGCAATTTATCAAATTTCTTAAGGCTAAGAATCACTCTTACTCTCCTAGTTATTTAAGACAGCTCCAGAGGTCTCTCAAGTGGTTAGGAGTTGCCAGTAGGGGCTTGTGATGGCATCGAGTAGACAGAGATGTGCACAAATCTTTCAGGAGAGGAAGAATGTTCTTGAAATATTTGACGATGAGCAGTTAATGAAAGTTACATTTCCTCAGTTATTCAAACAAAAACAAGCCAAGAATATTTACCAAAGAACATCATAAATGACTTGAGTCTAGCGCGATTATTATATGCTCTTTTAAAACACTCACTGAAGCTACACTGTATTATGAATAAATCTCTTACCTCTTAACACTGCACACATCTGCTCAGCTTTACAAACAGCAGCGTTCTTGAGAGTAATTCTCAGAGGCTTGATAAATACGGGCCCAGATCTCTGTGGACCACTGGTTGTTGTCAGATTCCTTGTGCAAACGAAAATCTCACTGGATTTTTACAAATAATGGCAAAATGAATGTTTGTAAATGTAAACTGATATTTCCTACTGACACACTACAGCAAAAGATAGAAATAACTGACTTAAAACCATTTTTAGCTGGTGAAAATACTACTGTTCTAATGCTTTTGGCCGCCACTGTATTTGTGTTGAGTGGATGAACGTAGCACGCAAAATGTTTACATAAAGCCTCTAGCAGTTGGTTGTATGACTGTAAGCCATTTTATTCACATGCTATTGAAGCTAGAAATGTGTATACCAATGTTGTACGTAACTTTAGTCCCTAAATTTGCGAATATCAAACATTCAAAGTGCTCTACCATTGCGCATCCTCACATACTGCTGACTGTACTGTCAACTTTATCTTTAATGGACTTTTCAGACTATAAAGGTAAAAAATAAATGGTTTCTTATTCACTTCAGTTGTCACGTTTTGTCACCATTTGACATTTTCCTTCAAAGTACTCTTTGTAACACGTCATTATTCCATAACTTTACAAAGCACTTGAATATGAAGCACTTGATTGGCTGTAAGTTGCCAAGCATCCAGCAGTAACAGTTTAACTCCGCAAAAGCAGTGCTAAACCTACTCCAGAGCAGCTCCAGAGTTTCATAACCCCAGGTAAAAAGTAGTGCTAACCCTGCTTCTAACACAACAAATTGTGCAGACATCATTTCTGGTCAAGTGGTGATACCAAGCTTACACTCTTTATTCCCAGCCTGTAATTCAAGAAATCATTGTAGCAGACATTACCTATATATACACTAGTGGTCGACTGATATATCTCGAAGGCCGGTAATTGCCATTTTTCAGATATCAGCAACGGCCAATAACTTTTCCTGTTTGGACAATGTCTTCGAGGCGGGAATCTTATTTTGACAGCGCTGAGAACGGCAACGTCTGAGCACACAGCACTCATATGTATTAGAAAGGCAAACATTATAATACTTTCTCATTTACCGTCAGCATTCAGCAAATACGCATTTATGCCTTTTAAACAAATCTTTTATGTCTAATAAACATTACATTTCAAAAACCTTGCAGAAGTGTATCCTGCATGATCGCGTGTAAGTTACTCCACGTGACGATCGTGCTATTTGAATGCGGACAGGAGGAGAGTTCAGCTTCATTGGAGGCCCGATCGACACACTTTAAACTTCTGATTTCAGACTTTGTTGCACTTTATTCTTTTGCTTACTGTCCTATTCATGTCATTTTCACTGTGTGCTGTATGTAAAACGAGTGTTACCTTGTCTTTATTTTGAAAAAAAAAAAGATTCCAAATGCACACAAAATTCCCAGATTACTGAGTGCCGTGTTGGTTCAGTGTTTTTCAGTGGCTTACAGTTCAGTATGAAATTTGAGGTTGGAGGACTCATCCAGGTCTTTAGATGCCTTTTTAGTGGTCCCACATTAAAGTGATTGTCATCCTTTTTTCAAAATGTTTTTACCAGTCTTCCTTCACCAGAAGGAAGGGAGCTCCGCCCACTGCATCACGGCTGAGGGTGAGCTGAGTATGCGGCAAAAGGGCCAAAACGAAGAGGGGAGGGCTCCAGTCCCTGAATCCTGCTCAGAGCGCCCTCCAGTGCCCACTCCTAGAAAGTGTCCTCCAGTGCCTGCTCCTCGAAAATACCCACCCTCTCCAGTCTCCTCCACCACTGTCATCTGGCAGCCCTTCTGCTTGCCCTCAGCCCACAATCATTACGGTGTTAGCCCCACGGGACTACCATTGTCCAGCGTTGCCGTGGTCGGAGTACCCCACATCTCCAGCCTCTGAGGCCCAGACTTCTCCTCGGCCTGTAGACCCAGCGGCTCCACCTCAGCTCCTATCTCCCTTGCCTCCACTGTCACCCGTTGATTCATCAGCTTCTCTATTCTTTTTGTATTCTATTCGATCTGTTATCTTTTTATTTATTATATAATTAAGAAAAAAAGATCTTGCAGCGTGTGCTGCATTAGGCTAACTGAGACTTGTCATAGCACTTGCGTATTCTTGATCTTTTGTTGATTTTGATTGCTTCCATTGTCCTCATTTGTAAGTCGCTTTGGATAAAAGAGTCTGCTAATTTACTAAATGTAAATTAACATGTTGTATAAATATACAGAGTTTGGGCTTTTTAATTTATACCACTGTCTTCGTCCTTTGAGCCACATATTTTCTTTAGGTTTTTAATGGGGCACAAAACAATTAACATGCAATTTAGCACAAATTGCTTTCATATTCTGCTCGTCTGTAAATAGTAGCCAATATGTTTATTATTAATAAGGTGAGTGTGCTCCAGTGTCACTGTTTTAGTACCATACAATTAAGTTAAGCGTTTGTGAAACAGTCCACGGCCACACCCCACACTAATGGTACAGCCCACAGTGCAAATTTTAAGATAAAAACAAACAAAAAAAAGCACCCAAAACCAAAATATTTTAGATTCATTTTATATAGTTTTATTTATTCAAATGATCTTTTCTGAAGTCCCAATTTAGCAAAAGTAAAAGTATATTCATTACTTATGCATCTTTTAAAGGCACCTGTAAATGAATCAATTAATGACACGCATAGAAGAATGAAGGAGCTTCAGGATGAGAACATACAGCTCAAAGAGGAGCTTGAAAACTGCAGAAGACAAATTAATTTACAGATCCTTGGAGTCACTTCTTGCAGGTATTTACATTTATTAACATTTATTACAAATTCATGTATAACCTAACAAATGTTATAAAACAAGCAATAGATGGTTCAAACTTTTGAATTTCTGAAAATTATTGTTAAAAATGTGGTTGGCTTTCAAGGTGCACTGTTTAAAACAAGGAAAAAACTGTGTTAAATTCTTGTTACAGAGATTTCTGGTATTCTTAATGATATAAAAAGTCTGAGGGAGTCACAACCGCAAACTGAGGTAATCAATAACTTTATTTATAAGAAGTGGCGGTCAAGGAGTGCATATTGAATGTTTTCATGAGGCGTCACGCCCTTGAAGGAATGGCCACCTGAAGGACAAAAAGCAAAGCTTCATGCCATTGACCACCAGATTGTAGTGAGTAATCAATGTAGTGAGAGTTATATTAAAAGACCCAATTCAATATACCTTATTGATGATACATGTTTGGTCAAACAGATCCCAGAGTATAAATGCAACATGCATTGTTTTTAGAATTCAATTATAATGCATTATAGAGCTCATCTGCTCACCTGTATGTAGTAAGCATCATCAATGAAGTGTACACTGAATTGGATCTTGTAATAACACCAATTTAATACATTAAGGCACAGAGATTTCCACACAAAGCATTTTAGAATGTCTCGCTGTTTTTTATGATCAAAATACTGCAGCAGGTGCTATATATCCAGATCACAAGTGCCCAAGAGTGTTTATCTAATTTTGAGAGTTGAGTTTTGAGTTTCATGTTGCTAGGAAACCACCAAATCAGCTGTCCTGTTAAAATGTCCTGCCACCTATCTCTCAAGTGGACCATTGATGCTCCTAATTGAGATTTTAGGTAGAGTGTCAATGGTCCACTTGAGAGACAGGTGGCAGTAATTCACTTATAAGTCTGCAATCCGCCATAAAGCAAGAAGAAGAAGAAGAAGAGAATGCCTCACGCACCTGGCGGCCTGCTGCTGAGAACACGCTCAGGAGAGTTCTAACAGTTCAGACATTGCGTGAATCAGAGGTAAAAAACTATATAAATACTGTTCAGTTTCTTGCAGAAACCGATCCTTTTGTGTCTTTACACATCAATGTATCGTCGAGCCACAGGGTTTAATTTGGTTTTGTTTGTGTATGTTTTTTTTTTTATGTTTTAGCCGTGATTCCCATCCACTTACATTAAAAGAGTGATAGACTGCAACGATTTGAGCTATAAATATTGTTGTTTTTTGTTCTGATGAAGATAATTAGTCTACTTTTTTTTTGATGTGGTGGTAAGCAGATAAACATCAAATTTTCATTTTTGGGTGAACTATCCCTTTATTTCTAGTTGTGTCCTCTTTTGGAATGCCAAGCAAAGTAGTTTTGCTTCACAACGAAACAGCGTCTCCACAACATGGCACCGGCAGCAACAGCGAGAATCAAAGTTATGTTTTCTTTCTTTGTGTGAACATTTGGGCAGTGTTATGCAAATTGCCCCACAACATTGTGACGTAGAGATGTGGGGGCGTGTTTAAACAAGGTGTTTTAGGAGGGTGTGGACGAGTCTTATATTTCATAAAGAATATCTCTTTGGATTTGAGACTTTAGTCTTTGCAACTCTACAGATCTTCTTTATGCACCAATAGCTTGTAACACTCCAAAGAGAAAGAAAAACTTGAAATCACATCATATGACCCCTTTAAAAGTAGGTACCGAGGTACTTTTATTCATTGCAATGCAAAACATTTAACAAAGGGACACACTGAGACAGATGCATCTACAAACAAAGGAAACTTTTTAGGCATTATGGATTTGATTGCTAAGCATAGTCCACTGATTGGCAAGAAATTAAATCCTGTGGGGAATGCAAAATACAGAAGTAACACTATACAAAATGAAATTCTTAAATGTCTGTCAGATATAGTACAGGAAAGCATCATCAGTGAAGTCAAGGAAAATATGTATTTTTTCCATCATTGTAGACAAAAGATTTAAAAAAGAAAGAGTCATTAGTACATACTGTTGGAATGAACTGGTTTAATAAACTGGTTCAAATACCTGATTCACCAGTTGGCCGAAACTGGCATCAAAATATAATATACGCTGTGGTAAACATGTATTGTTATTGTTACATCTAGCGATCAGATGCAACTTACTCAGTGTTCTTCCTTGGTAGACACCTGAGGGTCTCAGGATTGAACAGAAAATATTATGTTATTCAGTTTTAGATTGTGTGAAGGGCTATGAATCACCCTAGAGTCACACTGGACTTTGAGCTTTGAGCTGCAGCGGTCATGATATGATGTCATGATCTGCAGTGTCTTTTTAAAAATTTTGATTTAACATAACACACAATAATACATCTAAAATGTAAAAATGTACAATCTTCTCCACTTTTCTGCAGCGCTGCAGTTTTACATTCTTGTTCTTTTAATTCAACTACGAGGTCATGCTGTGACGTATCCAACTGTTGTTGGTCACACACGTGATGTGAATTCGCAGGTCAAGAGTTCACCAAGCTTTAACTTTGGAATGCAGTGAAATGCTGTTTGACGCATTCACATGTGTATTAATAGAACTCATTGTAAGGAAAGGTGCAGTGTGACCACCCTTTATTCTATTATTTTACCTTGTGTGTCAGGTGGATGAGCACTCTAGCCATCTTCATGATGGTCTGCCTGAGAGATGCCCGCTGGAGCTGATAAAGATGGAGTGGGTAAGATTTGCTTGTTACATTTTGCAAATTAACAAACTAAGGCCTGCAACACACTCACACATTTGAGGGCGTGGGTTTGGTTGTCAGGGTAATGCTGGTTACTTCATGCATGATGCTTGAAATCGCACAAATGGCCTTAAGCAATGTACTAAATAAACTGTGAAAAGATTGTTTTCTAAAACATCATGGACGGAATGGTCCTGAGAGCGCTGCATGTGCTTGCGGCGCCATCTGCAGGACAGTTAAAGAGTTCAAATGGTTCAAAGCGCCAAATGCGAGCAGAATCAGCACTGAAACCTATTACTCGCCTGGTAACTTTTTATGAATGGGTGGGGGTGAGAATTTGAGATTGCTTTGTACTATCATACAATCTGCAACGGTTGTGATGTAATTATATAGTATATATAAGTATAGGCTATAGTCTGACTCGCTACATGTCAGCTGTAACACTACTGTGTTTTCAGTGTTGATTCACTGTTTTAGTGCTAGCTAGCTGCATTTGAGTGGCTTCAATTTGCATTTGGGAATGCAATATTTGTCATTAGAAACATTCATTAATCATAAAATCTGTTGAGTTTCAGTGTCACATGATCCTTCAGAAATCATTCTAATATGCTGATTTTGCTGCTTACTATTTATTATCAATGTTAAATTTTTTTTTTGCTGCTTAACATTTTTGTGGAAACATACCACTCAAACATTTGTGGTAAGATTTAAAAAAGAAAGAAAGAGAGAAAGAAATTAATATTTTTATTCATCATACATTGAAGTGATGAAAAGTGAGTAAGAGCAAAGACATTTAAAATGTTTCAAAATATTTTTTTTTCTATTTAATTTATGATTCAACTTGTTTAAGAATCCTGAAAAATAAAATTTCCACCCAAAATATGAAGCAGCAAAACCGTTTACAGCAGTGATAATAATCAGAGATGTTTCTTAAGCAACAAATCAAATTCTAATGATTTCTGAAAGATCATGTGACACAGTTAACAGGAGGAATGATACAGAAAATTCTGCTTTACAACACAGGAATAACATTACTGTCAGCTAGGGCTGTGTGATTTGGGATTTTTATGACAGATATTGTGACTGTGATTTGAGATTTTAATTTTGCAAAGTCAAGCTTCAGCTTAATATTGTCAATAGTGTGTAGCACAGTATGTATATCATTAACCTGCTGAAAAAACAAAAAAACAATAGAAATAATCACAGAAATTCTTATGGTTTCCATTAAAACAATTACAAAATTCCTTTTTGTAGTGTGTTTTGGGCATTATTCCAATAGGAATTACTGTTGTTCTATTGTTTCCCATCTGCCAGATTACATCCCACCAATAGAATCAGTTTACATTAAAGCCAATATAATTCCCAGTATATACTGTATATGTCACAAATCAGGCTTTTGTGGCTGTCTCCAATCACCACCGGAGGGCACCCTTTCCTGAGTAATAACTTTCCTCGGACTCCATTTCCCATCTACTCGTGCTTGGGACTGATTGCTGGTACAGGTGTTTGCTATCAACTCCCTATTTAAGCAGTCACCAAACTCTCAGTCATTGGACTGTTCTATGGAGTCAAATTAATATCACATATATATGCACAATTATAAAGTTTTGCAAAAGAAAAAAAAGTTTTGCAAAAGAAAAAAAAGTTTTGCAAAGGAAAAAAAAGTTTTGCAAAAGAAAAAAAAGTCTTGAGCAAAAAAAAAAAAAAAGTTTCGCAAACAAAAATAAAGATCGCAAGATAAAAATAAAGTCTTGAGAAAAAAAAAAAAAAAGTTTTGCAAACAGAAATAAAGAATTGCAAAAAATAAATGACAGTTGTAAAAGAAGCTAATGAACTGTGATTCTATTTTATCTCTGCAACACATATTTTTCATGCTCACTCCTACTAATTCATTTGCGCTTCATTTTTCTGTGCGTTTCACTTCATGGCACTGTTTTGACGTGGGGGTGGAGTCAAAAAACTGGGGCATGTTCAGCGGGCCTGGACACGCCCCCACCCCCCGCGAAGCTACGTCATTATCTGGAGACGTAGATTCGCAATTCGAAAGTCAACATGGCAGAGCGCAGGCCCGCGGGTGGATTCCAGGTATGTAAAGTTGATTGTTTCCTTTTATTTCACTGTCATTAAAATGTGTGCTGTTTTGTAAACTACATGTGATTACTATCAGTCGAGTGTTTGAAATAACTTAATTTTGTGATCTGATGTGCGGTTTTTGTCCCATAACGAGGCAGATAATATATTCTATACGGTAATAAAGGCTATGTCCATTAGCACTGGATTATATATATACTTTATTGTTTAGAAAATACCAGAGATATCTTAAAGAAAACAGCTAAACCTTATATTGTTGGATATTTAAATAAATAGCCAGATCGCCCAATAAATTATGCCAACAGGTGGAGACAAGTGACGGAGATTCGATCAAAAAACATTGATTGATTCAGGAATGAAAAGTAAAAAAAAAAGTAAAGTTTTATGAGCAAGTCATGAAGTTATTAATCATTTGTTTAATTTTTTTAACCAATTCGTTGAATATTGTATTCTATATATGGACTGCAGCATTAAAAAAAAAAAAAAAAACTTCAGTAAATTACATGTTTTGTTTAGTTGTCTTTTTTCTGAATTATGGTGGAAGAATAGTGATATCTATTTTAAAAATAAAATATTGATACAATATAGTTAATATAAATATGAAAAATAATACTTAATTCTGAAGAAATTTTGTGAACTACATTTGCTCAAGAACGTTTTTAGTTTTAGCATTTTGAGTTTATTCAATATACTGGTTTGATACTTAGATAAGTAACTATGTCTAAATCAGTGAATCTACAAATATTGTTTTGAAGTCTGATGATGCAAATTGTAATCTGTGGCCCTTCGCATTTTAGTTTAAATGTGGCCTGCTTGGCCTCTGAGTACCCCTGACTTTAGCTAGTCTTTTTCATATTCTATGTGTACTCAAAAAATATCATGCAAAGTCTTATGAAATGTATACAAAACACTAAATAACTAATTGAGTTGTTGTTTTGTAGGTTAGTGGGCAAAATGATGACACCAGGGTTGAATTGGGGCGTATGGTGATGGAGAGACTCCTCTCCAAACTGCAGTATGCATTGAGTCGGCAGCCACTTGACTTGGATTACTGGCAATTTATTTGCAGTCATGAACTTATTTTCATCACATCCATTCTTAATCAAATTACTTTCCCACATGAAGTACTTAATGAACTATCCAACTTAAAAAATACAGTGGAGAGGCAAATTGAAAACAACTGTGCACCCATAACTGCCCTAGAAGTGCAATTTGGAACGAAGGGACTTCCAAAGTTTCTTATTTCTAAAGAATATCTCCAGAATCTTGTGAGCATGCAGCTCTCTATTCCATGCATTGCTCAGCTTCTTGGTGTGTCAACCAGGACTATTAATCGCCGTCTCAATGAGTATGGTATTTCTATAAGAGATACATACACAACGATAACAGATGAGGAACTTGACAACCTTGTCAGCTCAGTAAAGGCTGAAAGTCCACATCTTGGCCACAGAATGATGAAAGGACAGTTGCAAGCACTGGGTCACCGTGTGCCATGGACAAGGGTGTGGGATTCTATGCATCGAGTGGACTCTGCTGGAATACTTTCAAGAGTGACGCAGCCAGTTCCTGGAAGGCCACAGCCCTGCAGAATTTAGCTTAAACTCTAATCAAGTAATTTTAGCTTATTTAAACTGTGTTGGAGCAGGGTTGGAAATAAACGCTGCAGGGCTGTGACCCACCAGGAACTGATTTCTGCAGCCCTGACATAAATATAACATTTGATCATTTACCTCAGATCATGTACCTTGGAGCTGCTACAGATAACAAAGCATCAACTGCCTTTGGATTTTTCCATCAGTCAGTGGAGAGAAATGGATTTCCGTTAAGGTAAAACAGTTTGTACTTTCCAGCATTTTTTGTTTGAATAGATCAGTGCTTTTCAAACCTGTCCTACGGACCTCCCTCCTCCCACTGCACAATCTGGGATGATTCCCCCATCAGACACACCCAATTCAGGTATTGCAGTCTCTAGTTGAGTTGAATCAGGTGTGTCTGGTGGGAGGGGAGGTTTGTGAAACACTTTATTACAAAGATATAATTTTTTTGTCCATCTTGTGTAAAAATAGTAAAAAGGGGGAAAAAAATCCAGACAGACAAATAGAACATTTATGAGGTTGAATTTTCACCATATTTCGATATATTTCTTAAAAAAAGTTTAAAAGCATATAAACATGCCATACATTAAAGGGGCATTGATTTTACTTTTAGACTGTTCTTTTCTAAAACAGCTTTGCTCTTTTTAATTACTTCTGCATTTAGAGTTCGAGGAGACCAAGGAGTAGAAAATGTGGAGATGGCTAGATGCATGTTTTCTGTGCGAGGCTGCGGAAGAGGAAGTTTCATGTCAGGAAAAAGTGTGCATAACCAGCGGTAAGCATCAAGATTAATTAAATATTCATACCCCGAGCTAAACATATGAACAATCTATTTGTAAGGATAACTGTGTACTCAACTTTTATGCAATGAGGTGCTGTTAATCAAATGATTACACACTGTTTTGTCTGCATTTCTCAGTATTGAACGCCTTTGGCGCGACATATGGATGGCTGTAACCAACATCTTCTATGATGTTTTACACACTCTCGAGGAGGAAGGGTTACTAGATCCATCCAACAGCCTCCACATGTTTTGTTGCCATTATGTGTTTCTGCCGCGCCTCCAGGCCAGCCTTGATTCCTTTACTTGTGGATGGAATAACCATCCTCTCCGCACAGAGGGCCATCGAAGCCCCAACCAAATGTGGGAAATCGGGCTGATTCAAAACCCAGTCCCAGATCCTCCAGAATCTGAGGTATTGACTATAATTTGACTGCCAGAACATGCATTTACTTTTTCACCTCATGTATTACAGCAATAAAAATACATTGTCCATAAACTGTAACTTTTTTTTATTTTTCACAGAATTCTCAAGATGAAGACTCTGACTGGGACATGACCAGAACCCCTGACCAGCCATCTATAGGAATTGTAGTTCCTCCAGTAGATTACACATTAACTGAGGAACTGAATGCCCAGCTGCAAGCTGTTGTTGACCCAGCCTCACAATCTCAAAACTTTGGCAGGGACAAATATTTAGCAGCATTACATTTTGTGATCCTTCATTCTTAAAATTCTTACAATGTATTCCCAACATATTCAGAACAAAACTAGATATAGTACAAAATGAAACTTTTGATAAACTAAAAATAGTTATTGTTTTGAAGGTTTTCTTCCTACAGTAAACAAGTATTAACAGTAATATTTAACTATTAATTGCAAGATTCTAAAATCACTGTATATACAGAGCATGTATTTCCTATGGAATCAGTATAAAAAGTAAACAAATGAAATTTGATTAACAAAAAACACTTTGCCTGTTATTTTCTGGTGTTAGAATTACAATAAGAACATGTAATACCATATAGCAGTATTTTATGCCCTGAACATGGAGCAATGCAACTACATTTAATACAGCATTTTATGCTACTCTCAAATTTACACTCTGTTAAATCCAGAGTTGATAGCCTGAAGCATGACTTCCTTGAATGAACTGTAGTTGTCCATGTGTGCTACAGGAAAAATAATTTTTCTGGCACAGGCACTTACAACTTTGTAGCAGATTCGGTGTGCAGGCATCCTCTGATGACAATCATGATCAAAATGCAAAGCAATTTTGAATTCTTGACTCTCTGACATGAGAAGTGGCTTGTGTCCCTGGCCAGTAAGCCATTGCATTACACGGAGGACAGTTAAGGGCAGGGTGTCTCCGTCAGGGATATCATCTGCAAGCAAAAGAGAATGTCATCTTAACCAAAAGTGATTCTACAATATAGCTCACCATAAACATTTTCCGTTAAATCACAAAAAAAAAAGAGGCGGCGTAGTAATAAGTTTGTATGACAGATGCTCACTGTAATGCAATATTAATTTTTAGACAACATTTGTCTTTTCTTAAAGCATCTACACTACATTAGAAACTTGAAGTTAATGTCATACCAGCACTTTCAATTTCCTGAAGGAAATCCTGAAGGAAATTGACAATAGCCATTTCACGTGCTTCTCGCATTGTTCCCTTCTCTGACAGCTTAGGCAGAATGTTCTGCATTATAAAATCAGCATCAGCCTGCAGGATAACAACAAATATGCATTTTCAGGCACTGAGAAAACAATTGCTAAAAATTCTTATGACTTGTATTTTATATCTCAATTTTTATGTTCAAAAAAAGAAAAAAAAATGTCCATATTCAATAAGAATAAATCTCGAAAAATGGATAAAATTACTATGAATGATACCTCATTGTCATCGTCAACTGCAGTGGGGACGAAGAAATGTTGACACAATCCACAATGGTCTTGCAGGATGTCCACAAAATTGTACACTTGAAGACCTTTTCTGAGTTGCTTCAGCAAAGGGATCAAACGCAGGGTTGCATGCAGTACAATAGATCTGAAATACACATACATTTTTAAGAAAGCCTGTTATGATATACACTCATCACCCACAAAATGTAGTTTTTTCGGCTCCACTGTTATCTATCATCATAAATCCATTGAGATCAGCAATCTAGAAATACTGAAAACACCACATCAGGCACCAACAATCATGACATTACACAGTACTGTGTACTTAACGGTTTTAGAGTAAACTACAAACCCATCAAGCATTGCAGATTTATATTACTGAATTAAAACCTAAGGAAAAAATGTAACTATTCAATCACATTTGTTGTTATATCTGTAGAAACAATGTATTTTAAGTGTGTTGCAATATATGTACCCACAATTAAAAGAGCCTGCAAGTGTTAATGTAAGGTTGTTGTGCCCTGTTTGCTGACAGCCCATGTGTGGTCTGATACATTTTTTTTTTCTTACCTTATTATAGCCTCTTTGTTGTCTGGTTTAATCAGACCAGTATAACCACAACTAATGATATCATTGGTCCAAGCAGAAAGATCAGTCTCTTCTTCCACCTGATATGATGAAATGCATTCATTCATTTATATTTATATTTTTATTTTTATATTTATACATATACATACACATATATTTAAATACAAATGGGTGTTGTGCAGGCTAAGTAATAAATTTATAAGTAATTTTTTTTACTACCTTTTGAATCAATTTAAAAAGTTCAGCATCATCCACATCATCTTTAGTGAGATTCGCTTCATCCAGATCTCCTGCTGAGAGATAATCAAAGCACCACTGTCTCAAGAAACGGGGGGCTGGTCCACCCTGAGCAAGGCTAACTGTAAAAACTTCTCCTGCAGTCCTGAAAGAGAAAGCACAAACATGCAGAAAGATCAAGCCTGTTAAAACAAATACAGATGGTAGACAACCAAAATGTGTAATGCCGCCGCGGCGTTAACTGCAAATCAGTCGCGTGTTAAAATCATTCGCTGAAACTACCGCCAGGTGGCGCAAACGGACGGATTGCGAACTGAATGTAATTGTAAAATGAAAGGAAGACGTTAAACAACAATAACATTATAATATACATTATAACATCCTTAAAAGCCATAAAAAAAATAGGACAGTCTTAGGCTACAGTCTAGTCATCAAAAATATAAAAAAAAAAACCTTTACACAAAGGCTCTTATGCATGCTATTGTTTTTGTAAACAGTCATATATATATATATATATTATATATATATATATATATATATATATATATACGGATTAAAATGTTTTCATTTCGGTTCATTCTTCGTTTAAAAATAATAATAATAATAATAATAATCTTCAGGTTCCATTTGCACAGCGAAATGAGAACAGTCCAGCATTTACAAATCAAATAATTCTTTGTTACGACCTCTCATCAAAATATCAGCTCAGAGGGAAGAGAGCTACATGGCATAAACAAGAACGAATAAATAGCGAAGTCGCTCAAATCTGTTTATTCACTCACTCCCAACAGACGTCACAATACTAACAAACATACCAACTCAGGAACGTACTTATATAGAACAGACAACAATGAAGAAAACTAAATATAAATAAAGAAACGCTTGTTTGCTGGCTGGCCCACAAGATCTGTCCATCTCCTTTCTCCTCCTCGTTGACGTTTATACCGTATCAATCAGCCACTCAAATCACGAACAGGTGCGTCCACCTAAGAGAGAGATAGAGCACGTACACGCTCCAAAAGGATTAGCGCAACGCCAAGCAAAAACAAGGGAGGGACAAAACAAAGAAAACAGACGGACCAAGCCACCGACCGTAACATTCTTATTAACTCTGTTATAATTCTTGACTTTTCAAACTGCTAACACGTTGCATTTTTGAATTATGCCTTTACTGTGTGACCAATAATTGTGAATTGTGACTTTGATAGCGCTGGTGCCTCACGCGCACATATTCATTGGAAACAGTAGTCGTTCACCGAGCCATGCGGGCGCGAGCAGCAGGCCACTTTGGCATAATTTGCTAATTATTTTTTTTTTTTCGTCGATACTGAACACACGTGTGAAACCCAAAGCCTATTTTACCTAATGAATAAGAGTTTAGCTTCAAATGGGCAACATGTTTGGATTTGTCCCGAATTGAGAGAGATAAGCCCAACATAATCTATCGCTTTAAATTATTTTTAATTATTATTATTTTTGTTGTTTGTTTATAAGCCCTATATTATTATATAGCCTGCTGCAATTATATTTTATCCCATTAGAATTATATATTTGTAATTCTTTGTTCTGTTCTGATAATTTTTTTAATTTAAAGGATTTGTTGTAAAGTGAAGGGAAACTAAAAATGTCCTGTTGGTTACATTAGCCTATAGCATTATTAGGCCTGCCGTTATTATTTCTGAATGTAATAAAATGCAACTCTCACAAATGTAAATTTATTTTTTTAGCGGTTTTCGTCGTGTATGTTTTTTTATCCAGCTTTATTTTTCCATTGCATCTAAAAAATTACTTTGTGCATAATTTTGAATTGTTGATTTGATAGTTATGGTTTCAGATCTGCCTCCTGCGTTGCTCAGCTCTGGACGATTTCAAAATGTTTGATATAAAGGTTGCTGTCACATTTTATATAGGAATTGTTCATTTAAAAAAAAAAAAAAAAAATCAAATTATATTGTTAGTTTTATGCTAACATACACTCAAGTCTTCGGATACTATACAAGATACAAGTCCCCCCCCCCCCTCCCCCCCTAGTTCATTTAGGCTATTTAACATGCACTGTGACAGTTTTACCGTTTCAACTTATAAACTCCTTGAGATTTTAAAGTCAGTTTAATAGTATTGAAATTCAAGTTGAATCTCGAAAAAAAAATTTTTATTAAAACTTTTCGATGAATTAATAAGTTAGCATGACTTTTTCATCATAGCATTTTTTACGAGCTGTATTCGTTTTCTGAAACCCAAGCACACCCCTTTTTTCTTTTTTAAATCTATGAATCGCTCGCATACTCCTACAAAAAATAAGGGCTAATAGAGGCTCTTTCTTTAAGTATTTTACTTTATACATGTTTATTCTTGAAGAAAATAAGCCTTTATTCTTTATATAACTAAGGGATCCAAATATTTGTAATGTAAAATACTATAGGCCTATATCTGCCTGCAGTTAAAAAGTTATATTTGTTTTTATTCATCCATTTATGCTACAATTAGCCTATTCTAAAAATAAAAATAAATAATGTCATAAAAAAATGGCATTCGGTCCTGAATAAATTTTACCATTATAGAATTGGGGTAGTAATTTAGGAGGTTAAAATACAGTGAAATTACAAATGGCATGGGATTTTAAAGCATGACAACTGAAGGTCTATGAAACATTTGATGCATTTTTTTGAAACAATGGCACTTAAAGTTTTCAACTAAAATATTACTATTTCAACCATATAGCCTGTGAATAAATAAATAAAATGCATACTTTTCAGTGAAAGAACACTGAGAGTGTAGGTTGCTTTTTTTTTTACTCTCTATTTAACAGCATTAACTTACAATGAAATACGTCTTCCTTCAGGCAGACTTAATGTTTTCCTTTCTTACTAAATATTGGGTCAGTTTGCGCGAGTCCCGCGAGCTGTGAAGCGGGAGCAGCTTACGGAGGATTCCGCCTGGTCTTAAAGCCTTCCGCAAACGCCTACGTCACAAATAACAATGATTTTGGCAAAAATAATGATTAATTATCAATTGATAAGTTGTTATTATTTGGTCTAGTGAAAATAATAATATGGGCTGTGGGCAAAAATAATGAATAAAAAAAGAGTAAGGCTGCTGTGAGTGCAGGCATGTTTCACCCAGTAACATGAAAACACACCGTTCCTCACAGCCAAAAAACAGACCGAGTTCAGTCCAGCTGGAGGGGGTTGGGGGTAGTTCTGTATCGCTTGTGGGGGTCGAGATAAAGGTGTGAATTTCTTGCTCTTTCATATGGACAGTCTTATGAGGGTTTCAAACTTGCAGAACAGGTTTTAGGACAACTTTAAAGAAAGGTTTGATCACTTCAAATGTTGACTACTGTATAGCGCAATAAAGTTTATTAGTTATTATAACTTAATTTCAGAGGAAGTTGCCTTAACTTAAAAAAAAAAAAAAACTGTTGCATTAGGGCTGGGCGATAGGCCTATGGCCTAAAAAAATCCGAATTTTAAATTAGCTCACAATTGGCTATCACTTTTATCACTTTTAATTTTTTTTTTAAAAAATATAACACATAATTCATATTATATAAATAATACTGCACACTATTTAATGTGTCTAATCTAAAATATGGTGTAGAGAAATATAAGCACAGGCTTATAGGCTTGGACATTTATCCTGCTTGAATTCGTTCTAAGAAATCGCACATATTCTTCATAAGGACTAAACTTTCATCTGTGAATATTAAATATTTTTTCTTTCGTTTTTTCCCCGAGCTGCAGTCAAATATAACACTTCGGTGAGGCAAGCTGACATGTCTATTTGCGAAAATGTGCTTTGATGCGCTTGTTTGTAAACCTGTGATTAAAGCGCCACTCAGCGGTCAAAAGCTGCTAATGCACTTTGCAGACGCCGCGGCGGCGGTACGAGCGGCGGTAGAAGTAACGCTTTGGATGTCCACCTACTGTAACATGTAAATACAACAGGTAGTATAACTAAAATAAAATAAATTGCTAACCTGAAATATCCCTTTTCCAGATCACTTAAGGAGTAGATGGGGCTCTTTCCACTCTGGTGTCCTTGATGCTCAAAGAGGCGTTTCTCAATCTCACCAATCAAATCTATAAATGCATGTACACATTTTGTAGGAACTACATAATAAAAAAAAATGCATTTTATTCATTTCAATACAATTTAGATCCAATCTAATTTATAAGTGAGCAATGTTCCCATAATGGATTTATAATGGAGCACAAACAGACACTAAGTAACCCACAAACGGGAAAACAGTGCGATGCTGATTCTTGAATGGTCATTGCTTAGTTTGTTGCAATCTTGAATTTGTACAAACACTGAGGAAAAAAACACTTTGTTGTTGTTGTTTAATTTTGACATTTGTTAAAGTTTGTTTATTTTCAGGTGGTTTCCTTGTTCTCCTCCTCCAGTTCTCACTTCCATAATGGGAAAAGTGTTACAGTGGTGCAACCTCTCACCCCCAGTCACACTCTCTTCCTCATCACACACATTTTTATAGATTCCCAGTTTTCTTATACTCTATCCCTAAAGGCCACCTCCATGCCCACATCTTACCCTTACAATCTGAGTGTAGCCAATGGTGAGAAGAAAGCAATTCTGGGATGTGGGTTTTGCTGATGTTTTGTTTTCATTAAAACAGATGGACCAACACAAGGCAGGTGGGTTTAATGTTTTTGATGATTGTGTATTGTATAGCTTAATACGCACACATCATTTTTTGGGAACCTATAAATGAAGTAAAAATAAATACAAGCTATTAACAGCTTGTGTTTTTTTAGTTAAGTTATATGACAAGAATAATGTAAAATAAAAGGATTAGGGTTACAGCAAGAACAGTGAAAATCCTTACAAGTGCATATCTAGTCCCAAAAAAATTAATGCAATTTCTAATTTTTAAAACCGTTTCATGAATACTAAATTAATAATAGAGAAACTGACTTGCCTGTAAGAAATTCCTTTCTAATGGCAACCTGAACTCAACACCTGCACATTCCCCCAAAACATGTTACACGCAAAGTGTTGCCAGGGGTCCCCTTCTTGTTGCCGCTGCCACTGTACCAGGCTCTTTGAAAGAAGTCTGTGCGAGACACACAGATCTTGAAATCTTTGCTGTTATCCACCCTACTTGCCAACAACTTCAGTACATCATCTGGACTGTGAAAAGAAAAACAGATTAGTCAAATAGTACATTCTTAAGTGTGTTTTACCTGTACTGATTAAAAATACTCTACCACTGGATGTCTGGGCTTTGGTTGTGGTGTTCAGGTGAGCCAGATGTTGGACTACTCGCATTAAATGGCTATAATACAGAGAATTTAACCAAAGGTTATATTCTAGTTCTCACTACACTAAACTTGTTTTTACTCAGTGACCTTAGAACAAATGGTTGGCAATGAAATAATTTTAAAAATCATAAAATATTTCCTATCACCACATATACATGCATGAATGACCAACTGTCTGTCTGTAAATATCTCTAAACAAATGGGACATTGTCCGTCATCCTACAACATCAAGAAAAAGACAAATTATATAAAATATGGACATGGCAAGTGAAACAGAATTCATAAGGGAAAAAACATGTTTAAATGAGCATGAGTATGTCTGTAATCCACATCCCAAGATCAATGCAAGTTACTTGGACTCTACAATTGTATAAGCAAAATTTAGCTTAATTTTCATCTGGATATTACACCTTCACAGAAAATCAGCAAACCATTTTAAAAATAATTACACTAACTACACTGGTACTTAAGCACATCTCAATTTACAGCACAACATTTCACAAGTCATATTCATATCACCTCATAACTTGTGGTGGGTGCAGGAGAACAGGTTTGCAGAGGAGTGGTGGGCGTAGGGCTAAAAGTAGGGTTTGGGGTGGCAGTGGTCTCAGTACTGGCTGTCACAGCAACAATTTTTACTTCATCATCATCATCATCAGCACCAGTAATCTGAAATACCAAAACTGGGTATATGTGCAGCCTAATATCAAAGTTCATTGAAATGTTTCATAAACAAGTTTATCAAATAAGACATGTTTACATTTACATTTAATCATTTGTGACAGTTTATTTCAGTTAGTCTGACTCATTGTCCACTTGATGTGGTTCAAAATAAGTCAGACTAACTCAAATAAACTGAACTATTTGATAAACCTGTTTTATGAAACAGCCCCCAGGAGGGTTGGTGTCCTGCAGAGTTTTAGCTCCAACCTTGAATAAACAAACCTGAACAAGCTAATCAAGCTCATACAAAAGTATACTTGAAACTTCTAGGCAGGTGTGTTGAGGCAAGTTGGAGCTAACGCTGCAGGACACCGGCCCTCCAGGATCAAGTTAGGTGACCCCTAGTTTAAATCTGTGGTTCCCAAACCTGTCCTGGAGGCCCCTGCTGCCCTGCACCTTCTGTATGTCTCCCTTATCTAAGACACCTGATTCAACTCATCAGCTTTTTAGTAGAGACTGCAAGAACTAACTTGTGGTGTTTTGATTAGGGAGACATACAAAATGTGCCGGGCAGGGGGGCCTCCAGGACAGGTTTGGGGAAGCACTGGAATAAACAACATACCTCATTATCAGTCAGCTGATTGTGTGCCACCACAGGACTTGACATGCATGTATAAAACTGGTAATGGCATGGTTGTTTTGACATGTCCGCACTCCACCTTTGGCATCTTGACAAACTCCTCTGCTGAGAATGGAAGTGGATCAAGACACAACTCATCTTGAAGAGGGACCATGTAGAGCTGTTTTTCCACTGGTTGTTGCCATTTTGATAAGGCTGCCAGTGTAGCCCTCTGAGTCTGGAGGGACAACAGTAACGTCTTCTCCTTCCACTGCCACCTGCCAATTCAAATATAGATTACAACACATCAAACCATATTGGGCCTCTACAGTATAATTAGGCTTTTTTCTGTTGAAGCTAAAAAAAAAAAAATCAGTAATGACCAGTGCCCGAGTTTAACCCATATTGTAATATCACTTCCTTGTGCAATACTATACAAAGAATAACTTCTAAGAGGGTATGTATAACATGTCCAGGGCTTTGGGATGCCAAAAGAATGTGCAGTTGTAACCTGTGTAAGACCACTCAAATTGACTTGTAACAGTTTGCACTAAAACAGTTGTGTTTTTAGCTCTTTCACATGCTTGTGTCTGCTGCGCTGGTAGTTAATATAGTCCACCTGGTGCCTTATATAGCAGCCACCCTCCAGCGAGTGATCTCATTTTGGGGAATTCAGCTTCAAGTAGCTTGCATAACTACAGCAAAAAACATGAAACAGAACAAGGGTTTGCAAACAAGAGCACAAATTTTAAAGCACACAGTAATGGTGAAATGTAAATACATATGAAATATGAGTATGAAATATTAATTGTGATTATTTCAGACAATTAGTCATTCCATACCCCAAATTGGCTTAACCCTGGGCCACTCATAAACAATGGAAATCAGGTTTTGCACTGTATATTCACAGAACATCTATTAATACTACTGCTAGCTTGTCAATGACTGTAATTAAAAAAATACAGCTTGTTGTGATCACAAAAAGAGGTTAGTAACTGCATATCAATGGAACAGCTCATCTATGGAAATGCTGCATTTTACTTTTCTTTTCACTTTTCCCCAGATATGCTCGACTTTCCGTATGCAATTAAGAAAGCAGGCACTGAGCTTTACTTGACTGTTTAACAACTTGTTGGGGTTGGGTGACCTTACATCGACATGGCCACAAAGTTGTACAAATGATTTGCAATAGTACTGAAAACTGTACTTACTGTCAGAATGGTTCATGTTCAACGAAACTGTGATGGTACGTTTTCCCAGTCCTGCCTGGAGTAACTCCAGTTCACGGAAGGAGAGGGTGAGGTTTCAGTGATTTTGTTTAAAAGACAAATATTAATTGTAAATGGCTTCCATGCTGTTGCTTTTAGATTGTATTGGTGTGTTTTGCAGTTTTCTTTTTCTTCTTAAAACATTCCAGGAAATGCTCTATAATACAATAAGAGTGTTAATTAAAGTTAAACATGCAAAAGAAAGACAGATAGAACAATTTAATCATTAGGTGAGGGTGCTGATAACCTGGTCTATACTTTATCCTTGATCTATTCTTGATGAACAAACAGCAGGTGAAGGCTGTTGCTGCTGCTGCTGCTGACCCTGAGCTGGTTGATTAAAAGCAGGAGAAGGCTGCTGCTGACCCTGACCTGGCTGTATCTGACCCAGGCTTTGGGTCAGAATGTTAATTAAATGTTTTGTGCTGCTGCAGTAACATCTTGGTTCTCTCTCTGCTAAACGTTTAATGGCAAAATAATTATATTAGATTACCACAAATCATCGTACATTAACAGTGGGCCTAAAACTTGACAGCTGTCTAAACGCTAATTATGAAAAAAGGTATGCATTTGAAATCAGTTTACTTTTTTTATCCATTTACAGTCTGCTTGAAGAGACACAATATAACATTTTTACGTACATTGTAGTATAAGAATATCGTAATCAATTAAAGTAAAATGACATCCATTAACAGTATAAAAAAACCGTACTAACTAGCAGATGCTAACTTTTTCCAACACATTCACGTGCGCGAGTAAATGATCTCTGACTTCTTAAACTTTGGCAAAACGATGTTAATAATAATCACATGTAGTTTACAAAACAGCACACATTTTAATGACAGTGAAATAAAAGGAAACAATCAACTTTACATACCTGGAATCCACCCGTGGGCCTGCGCTCTGCCTTGTTGACTTTCGAATTGCGAATCTACGTCTCCAGATAATGACGTAGCTTCGCGGGGGGTGGGGGCGTGTCCAGGCCCGCTGAACACGCCCCAGTTTCTAGACTCCACCCCCACATCATAAGAGTGCCATGAAGTGAAACGCACAGAAAAGTAAAGCGCAAAGGGAAAACGTTTATCGCGAGCTCACGCTTGACTGGGAACGCAAAATAAATGGAGCTTTGCAAATGAATTAGTAGGAGTGAGCATGAAAAAATATGTGTGGGCAGAGATAAAATAGAATCACAGTTCATTAGCTTCTTTTACAACTGTCATTTATTTTTTGCAATTCTTTATTTCTGTTTGCAAAAACTTTTTTTTTTTTTTGGCTCAAGACTTTATTTTTATCTTGCGATCTTTATTTTTGGTTTGCGAACCAACTTTTTTTTTTTTTTTTGGCTCAAGACTTTTTTTCTTTTGCAAAACTTTTTTTTCTTTTGCAAAACTTTTTTTTCTTTTGCAAAACTTTATAATTGTGCATATATATGTGATATTAATTTGACTCCATACTGTTCTACTGATTCTGATTCCTCTGCCGCCTGCCCTTTGTGATTAGTGTGTTGGATTGTTTATGTGTGTGCCCTGTCTGCTGCCACGCTCTGCCTTCGGTTTACTCTAATGGATTATCTCTGACGCTGTTGATTGAACTCTGTCTGTTTTGATTCTGATCTTATTAAAGCTGCAAATGGATCTGCACACCCTCTGCCCTGTCAGGTTTACAGTATAAAACCCTTAAATCCATTACATTTTCTATTGTGTTTTGGGAGGGGTTATTGTTTGTTTTCAGCAGGGAGTATTATAATGGTATTACTGCTTTTACATAATTTAATTAATTAATAAATTTCACAGAAAATATTAGTTTATTTTGTGCAAATAAAGAACTGTATTACTTCAGTCAGTTATTAAAGTATTACATATGTTACATAGGCTGATTTATAAATTTTTAAGCATTTGGGATTTTAAGAACAAGTGTGCTGACGGGCGTTTGTTGAGCCGTGTGCGAGTATAACCAAGCAGTACGAGACAGGCTGCGTGTGGGCAGCAAGTGTAATGTTAGAAAACGGCTGCCTTCGTGAGATGCGGATGCGGATGAGGAATGAGTATGAGAATCATTCTGAGACACAGGCTGTGTGGGCGCTCTTCTGAATTGGGAATAGCGAACATGCATTTATAAACTTCTTTCAAATTAGAATCTGTTGGGGAGATATAATGTGCAAGATAATGTTCATTTACTAATAAAAAGATCTAAGAATGTATCTTTTTATTTCTCCAGTACTGAAAGCAGAACCGATAAGGGAGCTCTTGACCCCTCAGCACATCTCTTGAGCGTAGCACTCAGCAGCATCCCTGCTGAAAAAAACAGCATATGCTGGTTAGGTATGTTTTTTGATGCGGGTTTATGCTGGTCCTTTTGCTGGTTTATGCTGGTCCTTTGCCGGCACATGACCAGCATAAACCAGCAAAGGACCAGCATAAACCAGCACATGATCAGCAAACCAGCAAAGGGACCAGCATACACCAGCAGTCCCAGCATCAAACTTACCCAAACCAGCATATGCGGTTGTTTTCAACAGGGATGCGCGCCACAAACAACTACATCTTTGCACTATCAGAGCAGATAGAGACACAAGTTTATATGTAACACATGAAATTTTTAAATAAGACAAGTGAACAATGAACATTATATGACATTTAAATTATTTTGACGATTTGTCCTTCATTCCGCCTGTGCATTTCTGACCCGCACTGGGCTGGAATCTCTGCGATGTTCTTGTTGAGAATGCAGTTTCTAAAATGTTATTAGAAAAATTAATTTTAAAAATGTTATGATACGGAATAAGCCTGAAACAGATCACAGCAGTATAGACCTACACCAGTAGGCTATCAGTCCTCAGCATGATTATTATCAGAAATCAGAAATCAGAGAGATCTTTATTGCCAAGTATGCTTACGCATACAAGGAATTTGTTTTAGTGACATAAGCTTCCAGTACAACAGAGACAACAACAACAAAAAACAAAAAAACAAAAAAACAAATTGCAAATAAATAAATTGTATGAACAGGTTGTGCTATAGATGACAATGGATTAGAATAGAGTAAGATGCAGATATGTACTGGATGGAGGGGTAACAAATAAAATATAAGAATATTGCACATTTCTTGCATAAGTTGGGGAACATTTTAACTGTTCATGAGGTATATTGCCTGGGGGAAGAAAATGTTCTTGTGCCTAACTGTCCTGGTATTTGCGGCTCTGAAGCGCCGGCCAGATGGAAAAAAAGGTCAAAAAGAGGGATCCAGAGTGATTTTCTGAGCCCTTTTCCTCACTCTGGATGTATACAGTTCTTGAAAGGGTGGGCAGGGGAGCACCATAATTTCTTTCAGCAGTCCGAACCGTATCTCTGTAGTCTTCTGATGTCTGATTTTGTAGCTGAACCAAACCAGACAGTTATTGAAGTACACAGGACAGACTCAATGACGGCTGAGTAGAACTGATTTCAGCAGCTCCTGTGGCAGGTTTAACTTCCTCAGCGGGCGAAGGAAGTATAAACCTTTGTTGAGCCTTTTTAACAATGGAGTCAATGTGATTGTCCCACTTCCAGGTCCTGAGAGATGGTGGTGTCCCAGGAATCTGAATGACTCCACTGCAGCCACTGCGTGCTGTTCATGATGGTGAGTGGGGGAGTGCATTGGGTGGTTTCTCCTTAAGTCCACAATCATCTCCACTGTTTTGAGAGTGTTCAGCCTCCAGGTTGTTAAGACTGCACCAGACAGCCAGCTGCTCAACCTCTTGTCTGTAAGCAGACTCGTCTCCGTCCTGAATGATGGCCGATGACTGTAGTGTCGTCTGCAAACGTCAGGAGCTTGACAGAGGGGTCTTTTGAGGTGCAGTCATTGGTGTAGAGGGAGAAGAGCAGTGGGGAGAGAACACATCCCTGAGGGGCACCAGTGTTGGTGGAGCAGCTGTTGGACATGAATTTCCCTAGTCTCACTAGCTGTTGCCTATCTGTCAGAAAGTTGGGTGATCCACTGACAGATAGAGCTAGGAACAGAGAGCTGGGTCAGTTTGGCTCTGGAGGGGTGTTGGGATGATGGTGTTGAAAGCCGAACTAAAGTCCACAAACAGGATCCTCACATAAGACCCCTGTTTTTGTCCAGATGTTGCAGGATGAAGTGCAATCCCTGTTGATTGCATCATCCACGGACCTGTTTTGCTCGGTAAGCAAACTTCAGGGGGGTTCAGTAAGGGTCCAGTGATGTCCTTCAGATAAGCCCAGAACCAGTTTTTTTCAAATGACTTCATGACGACAGACGTTTAGAGCCACAGGTCTGTAGTCCGTTAATCCCTGTTATCTTGGGTTTTCTTTGGAACGGGGATGATGGTGGAGCGTTTGAAGCTTCGGACGGCACTTCACACAACTCCAGAGATCTGTTTGAAGATCTGTGAAAAGATGGGGCCAATTGGTCAGCACAGGTTCTCAGACAGGCTGGTGGGAACGCCATCTTGGCCTGGTGCTTTTCTTCTTTTGTTCTTCCTGAAGACCTGGCGCACATCGTTTTCACTGATTTTGAAGAGCAGAGGGGGGAGAGGGGTATTGATGGAGGTGTTAACGGTTGTGTAGAGAGATGATCAGGAATGGATGTGGATGTGTTTCAAATATCTACAATAAAACTCATTCAGTCGTTAGCAAGTCGTTGATTAGCCTCAGTGCAGGGATGATCGGTGTCTTGTAATTGGTAATGGCTCTCAGTTCCTTTCCATACGAAGTTGAGTCGTTGGGAGTAAACTGGTCTTCCAACTTTTTCGAGTAGGTCCTTTTTAGGAAGCCGCTCTAATCTCTTTGTTCAGTGTGTTTCATTTTCTGGCCTGAATTATACAAGACTCTGTCCCCATTTCTGTAGGGCATCCTCTTTTGGCCCTGACGAAGATGTGGCTGAGTTTTTGCTGTAACTCCCACCATGGCTTATTTCGTTGTTGAATGTTAATAAGTCCCTGGTATCGTTGGAATACATATATCCTCACAAAAACTAATATATGTATGTTATGTCCTCTGTGAGTTCGTCCCAGATCGTGTGGTTTAGCAGCTTCAAAAACACTCCAATCAGTGAGGGTCAAAACAGGCTTGTAAATCCTGCTCTGTTTCGTTGGTCCATCTCTTTACAGTCGTTACTACAGGTTTTAGCAGATTAAGTTTTCTGCCTGTAGGTTGGTATACAGATTGAAACCAGACAGTGATCAGACAGTCCCACAAGCTGCTCGTGGAACAGAGTGATATGCATCCTTTATTGTGGTGGTAACAGTGATCCAATATATTACTGTCTCTTGTGGGACATGTAAACATGCTGTCTGTATTTTGGCAGTTCACGGGAGAGATTGGCTTTATTAAAGTGTCCCCAAGAATGATTAAAACAGAGTCCGGGTTTGTTGTTGTTCTGTCTCTGTGATCTGGTCAGCGAGTTTCTGTAAAGCCAGCGCTTACGTGCGCTTTGTGGAGGGATGGTGGAAACGCTCACCAGAAATGAACGAGTGAAACTCCCGCGGCGAATTAGAATGGCTTGCAGTTGACAAAAAGCACTTCTAGATCTGAACAAGCACATCTTCTTTAAACACAGTTACCATCTGTGCACCACCGTTCTTTGATATAAAAGCATGTCCCGCCGCCGCGCGATTTTCCCCGTTGATTCTGCGTCGTGGGTCCGCTCTGGAACAGCTGGAAGCCCCTCGGCAGATGGAGCGCCGCTGTCCCGGATAATGGCGTCATTTGAGCCAGGTTTCCGTGAAACACAGAGCAGAGAGTGTGACAAATCCTTATTTGTCCGGGAAAGCAGAAGGAAGTTCATCCGTTTTGGTTGGGTAGAGAGCGGAGACATTTATTTTGCCAGATGGATGCTAGGCAACAGCGTTCGCAATCTGGCGCTTCCTGAGTCTAACGAGCGCACCAGCTCGCTTTCCTCGGTTTGCGCTTTTTGAAGCGTTCTTGATCAGCCAAGAACTGAGACTTGAGTTTAAACAGAGGGACGTTTTATTATTAATCCGTTACTGTTCGTCCTTTTCAGTTTCAATGATTTAGCTAAATCATGCCAAGTTTAATTTATCCGTTTCTTGTTTTAGTTAGGCCTAAATAATGGGAGCAAAATTATACAGTGCCTTCACGTTGTACTAAAATAGAGCAAAGAATTCATAAAAATACATAACAATTTCTTAATTAGTGAACAGATATCTTTTCCCCCCGTAGCCACGTAGAATTTCTTTGTGAAAATAAAGGACAGGTAACGAATAACAAAGTATGTGCGTGACAAAAATGCAGTTCTGTTTTACATTAAAGGAATTTTAATATCTAAATTGAAAATGTATTTGTGACAAATATTATGTAATGGACGAATATTGACAATTTAGAATCCATCTATGGTAGCCTAGACTGAAATCTTTTAATGCTCCCATGCAAAGTAAACCATCATTTCTTTAGGATATAATAAACACATGATTTATATTGATTTATAAATAATGACTGCTGCACACCTGTTAAATGTTTCAAATCTGAAAACAACTATGGTGTAATACTTAGCGTTAGACTACTGTGAGCACAGCCTCATTAGACTTAACATTTATCCTGCTTAAATTTTCTTTCTAAACTGAGTAAAGGCACACATCAATTCATTAAATACTAAATTTGCACCGGTGATCATATCGAAATATTTTAATCCAGGTCCTACAGTGTGTTCTTTTTCCTTTCATTAATTCCACCGCCTGCAGTCGACAACATATAGCGTTCAGCGTCAGTTCAAGGCAGGCCGCGCACGTAGTCAAGCTCCGCTATCCAGCTGATACCCCAGGACCTAACAGCCTGACTGATCCGGTTGCTAAGCACGCAAATTGGTCCCTTTTCAAACAGGGCGCCCTATTTAAATGCATTTCTCAGTCTGCTGCTTGGCTGCTTCCACTGCACTGCGCTTGCAACCACCTCCTCGAACCCTAACTCCTCCTTTAACTTTCGTTTAACTTAATCAGCTGAGCACATTCTGTCTTTTCATTGTGGGATTGCATGCGCTCTGGTTCTCAATGGGGAAATTCTATTTGCTGCTTCGTTCTCCCAGTTTAAATGGGAGATTGTTCCCCAGAATCTGCTGCTGTTCCCTGCCACTATCATTTCCATTGGAGCCTCAATGAAAAGGGGATGGGGTTCACCTGTCCAGACGACAGTCGCTTCATAACCGCCGAAATGTAACTTAACAAGTATCACTGCAAATAAAAAATAGGAATATTGACTAATAAAGAATATGTCTCTCCGGTATTCTTGACTCAAGATTGTGTCCTGACTCGTGAAATTACATACGCGGCGTCTGTAAGCAAATGCGTAATAGTGCTATTTGAATGCGTGAAAATGCAACTTGAAATGTCGTTTTCGCTTGGAAATAACTTGAGGGTTTAGTGGGCTAGGCTACAGTAGGATATATATGTATTTGATCTTGGCAAAAAACCCAACACGATGCTGGCTGAAAACCTTATGACCCTATTGTACAGTGATTACCATGAGATCTGAGATAGACATTCAACAATAACATGAAGCATATACCCAAATCGGGAACTATGTTGGGGTTCAAAGGCCGGTGTCCCCAAAGAATCACGAATTTCCAGTCTTCTTTTATCTAGAATTGTATTCTTCTTTGTATTTCCTATTCTCTTTATTACATTCACATATGTCAGCTATTCGACCATAATATCTAAGCTGTCCAGACTTCGCAAGCTTACAAGTTTCCAAATTCATCCTGTCAAAAATGTTTTGAAATCAGATTTTGTGTTACTATGGAATGGGAACTTAAATTTTATTTTAACAAGCTGCCTCCCCCTAGTGGGTGTGTCTGGTTTTAGAATACTTTATGATCAAATCTTTTCTAATCTATGACCAAACACATTCATCTGAAAGGTCTGATTCTCACGGTTCTATATTTGCCCCAACGATTATTTGGTGTCTGACAGAAGGTGAAATTTTGGACAGACATTTCTAATTAGTTACAGGAGATTTGCATTAAAAAGATGAAATGAAATGTTAGTGACACCTGGTGACTATTTTTGGTACAACGCCTAATTACAAAAATCTCAGACAACAACTTATATTTTTTTTTGTGCGAAATCAACTTCAAATTTTGGAACACAACTTGGTTAGACATATGGCTTTTATTTGAATAAGCAGGTTTTAAAGTAAAATATATTTGATAAATAATACCCCTTTATTTAAAATATAAAATATTTAGTAACAGTCAGTACATTTACAGTAAAATTTTAACTTCCATAACTTTCCATATCTTATACATTTTTTTTTTGACATACTTTATTATATTGCCTCGGTGGCAATTAAAGTAGGGTGACAATTAGGTTGGTGGGTTGCTAAGAGAAGTCGATTTTAAAAAAAAGCACAACAGTCAAGTATCAGCACAAGTAAAAGTCACTTTACTGTGTAGCAAGAACTTATTTTACGGTGTTGTAAAAGATAACAAAATGGTTCACTCTGGACCCCAAGAAACACACAACAAACGCTCGTGCAATCCTTTGAACAGCTAAGTGCAATCTGGTTTATTATGACGATCTCAGGTGTATTTCACTTACTTTCTTGCATTTACCTAATTTTCTGTTTGTATAAGGAGACCACTCTATTAACAAGAAAACAACAAAAAAACATTCCTATTGTAGAAGTCTATTCAAATATTTAAGTATCTATTCATATTCAAATCCAATAGTGGTAATATTACATTATCTAAACAACAGCTATTCACTCTTCATTTGTCAATTACATTTTGAAATATGATACACTAATTACAACGGTGCAAAAGTCTGTAAAAATTGAAATGTTTTACACATTTTAACATTGACTATATAGATCCAAACTCTTGGCAATTCAAGGTTAATGAGATACAGTTAAGAAATATTTACAATTCAGACACACTAGCAAGTTCAAGTTTCTTCCATAACCCTGTACCCCAACCTCGACATCATTTCACAAGGTGGCTGAATGACTTCCTCATATTTCAGAATCACTATTATGTTATAACCCGAGGGAGGAGGACAAAACAATGTCCCATTTGTTCCCTCTCTCACAATATTCCCTTTATTTCATTGTACAGATACTCTGTTGCCTTTTAGCATCGAGGCCCCTTTGGATGGAGTTGACAAGGCAGTGCATTTGAATCAAGAGCATCCAAGGTTATACGAGTTTTATCTCCCAAGTCTTGCGTTTTAAACTTCAACATCACTGCGTTTAGGACGTTTGGTTCATGCAGTGTCGACTCAATTTGTGGAGCCCCTTCCTAAATGACCAAATGGATGATCGCTTTTATAATGCTTGGTTCCACTACTTTTCGTGGAAAATCTGTCGAACCCAAGAATGTCGCCCATTCATTCCATAGGTACAGGCTAGAGCAGTTTCCCTCCTCTCTCACACAAGAACATGGTACATTCGACCGCCGATGGATTGGTAGCTTTCAACTACCTTAGAGGCAATAACTCACTGTATTCAAAGCAGTCAGACCTTTTTCCTTCCTCAAGTTTCTTTTAAAGAGTCTAAAGCATCACTCACTTAAGGACAAAACTTTGTGTGTATCAGCGGAAGAACGGAATCTAGTCATTGTGAATCAACCCATGACGACCTGTCCAGAACAGTTCAACAAAGAGATTACCACATTACAACAGATTTCTTATTGTGGTCCATACAGTTTTTATCGGCCAACATGACATGCCTATGCTTTTTCACCCACTCCCTAGTGTTTTGTTCACGGTAAGGGTTGCAAATGGCTAATAACCCAGTTGCTTGAACTCTTTTCCAGACTCCTGTATGGACTTTCCACAACCCACACAATCCAGCGAGGAATGTACCTGGCTGTTTTGGGCATTGCCTCTCCATGCCTACACCATAAACATCCACATTTGACCGCTCATCACCGCCGCATAGCACACAAGTAAGTGCGTGGACGCTTAACATCAACCTAGAAAGGCAAGTATATTTGCTTTGGGGAAAGATTCCCTTACCAAACAGTTGCCTGGTAGGCAGGTGAATGAACGCTTGGTTTCAGACCTTTTCTCTCAAGTATCTTTAGCCAGACAAATGCATCTCTGCCTTCTCTGCAATCAGACCCTATTGGCACGTGCCTCACTTGATCGTTTTAAAAAAAAACAATTGGCATAATCCAACATACACGTCAGATCTGCTGAGCCTGCTTATGGCATGAATAGCATATCCAACATCCGAGCAAAACCTTCACTCCTCCCCACACCAGGGATGTACGAACAAATGACCGTTACGAGTGTGACTCAGACTCGCACACTAGGGTTGGTCAAAGGCCAACTGGTACCACACAGTATTCAGAGTATCACACCATATGTCTTTGTACAAAATTGGATTTTCAAAACAGTTTTCAAATCACTTCTCCAACTAAAGCCTGTTATCCTATGCCAGGCAGATTAATGGCCTTTGAGTTTTTCAGCAATAGTTTATAATTGAAATGTGCAACATCTATATATTGTCATCTTTTGTGTTGCATGGATTAAAAGGGGTCATATGAGTCGCGAATAGTGATTTAATTTTTTCCTTCCTCCTTTGGAGTGTTACAAAAGCTCTTGGTGCAGAACGAAGATCTGTAAAGTTGCAAAGACCTAAAGTCCTCATAGCCTAAACTGAGATACTTCTTTACTAAAAGTTAAGAGTCAACACACACCCCCCAAACCACGACTCGTTTAACAACACACGCCCCCACATGTCTACGTCACTGATGTGGGAACGATTTTGTGCATAACACTGCCCAAATGTTCATGTGCAAAGACAGAGGCATAACTTGTATTCTCCTCTGTTGCCGCCAGCATTCATGTTTTGGAAAGACGCGTAGTGTCTTCATGGGGGAAAGCAAAACTACTTTGGTGGCTTGGTTAGAAAAAATCAGGGACGATATTCGCATCGTCACTGTGCCTAGAGCTGATCTGTGCTGGTCACTTGAGGAATCATTACCTCAACTGGATCCGCGGATTGGCTTTCACGCTCGTGGGACGAAGCAGAGTCCCAGGGTCATCAAATGGTGGTTGCCGCAAGCTCCTTCGTCGAATCCGCTAGGCCGCGACTGTTCCTCAATAGAAGCCGGCCGTCCCGCTCACTCTAAACCCACCCATGTGTGATGCCTGTGTTTCATTTGTGTAAGCGAAACTAGTTTGTTTGTGCCTGATGTTCATAAAGAGGACACAACTAGCAAATCAGATGGTTAGTTGTATTTACAACACTATTCCAGAACAGTCCCCACCTCAAATATTCACGCGATATGTGGGGCAACACCCATTTTAAGGAAGACTGTATTTCCTGATCTGCCAGTCTGTTTCTCACACTCAACCAGCCGTGTATAGTACATTTTTTTTATATTCAAAAGAATTTTGCCTGACTTGTATGATTCAATAACGCGAGTTTTGAGCAGTGTTACAGTAGCTCTTGTTGTTTGTCATTCTCTCCAATCATAAAATCAGACATGGTTTTATGTTGTCTTACATGGTGCGAATGCAACGCAATGTTTAAAAAGACGATATAATGTCATTATAATCCGCAATTAATTGTCCCCACTGATGCAACACAAATGCTTTCATCTGTATAATGTGGGTTTTACTGGTATTGTTGTGTCTCGTCCCACCGGAACCTTGTCATTGCTCACAGTATGGTGAGGGGCAATAACATTTCCATCACACGTTTGAGAGTATTCGACCCAATCACAACACACTGGATATCTGGCCAATTAGACGCCAACACCTTGCTTTTCAGAACGATGAGCCTTTGTAAAAATCGACACGTTTCATTAAGGCGGGGCATAGAGGAGAAAAAATGATGTAACAGTATGTGAAAATAATGTTTTTTTTAACCTTAAACCACATCAAACACATTTCATTACAACAATCTACAAATACACAAAATAATGTGTTCTTGTTTAAAACAACATTATATGACCCCTTTACGAAGTGCATTAGGAGGGCTGGCGTTTTTTTGTTACCCCTGAATCCCCGTGAATGGATTATGGAAACCACCGTGCTCCTTGTAATGTTACTGAGGAGCATTTAGCTTGTCGTTGACCAATGCCGTAAGATATTTGAAATATATACCCTGCATATTTTTTTTGCCATGGTGAAAAGAAATCAGTTATGTTTGGCGTCTTTCGAGGTATTTTTCATAATGTATTCATTTTCCTCCCCCTCCTGATTTAGGACAATTCTGGATGAAAATGAGCCGTCGTGAGGGTAAAGCATAATTCACTATGTAAATAAAAGAGAGTATGGACATATGTTAATATTTTTAATCCAGCTTATAATTTTTTCACAAAATATTCTTCCTATATGTGTATTGTTTGTCCTATATTTTTTTTATTTTTTTTTTTACACATTTACACAAATTGCTCTGAATACATTACTGAAAGTACTTTTTACAACCAGTTTACAACATAGCTTAGTTTAACATAAAGAAAAATTGGCATACTTGGCTGTATGTCACTTTCACTTTTTCACTTTCATACATACAAAATACTGAAGTGCTAAAGCTTGGTCAAAACATTTGAAGACATGACAGCACTACAAAAACAAAACAAAAAGAAAGATTTATTGCTTTATATATTGGTTCTGTCGTATTGTTTTGTGGGGTTTGTTAAAAAAAAAAATCAAAAAACAAAAAACAATAAAAAACTTTTAATACTTGTATAAATGTAAAAACACAATACTTTACATTTCAATGTGAATTCCCCCACAGCACTCTCACCCCCCAGTGTTTCTTTTAATATAAACACTGTCATCATCTGCACTAGGTGATTCTCGTTGGATATGGTAAGGGTGTGCAAAGTGTCCATCAGATGTCCTGCCTCGCGCGCGCGTGTCCAGGCTATTATACCCGTTAACCCGTGGTTTTTTCCAACCTTCTACCCGTGAAAGTGCCCTGAATGGCAGTCAACTACCCATGAGCTTTGTACTAGAGTCGATGATACTTACCCGGTTCCGCTTCCTCTGACGTCCACATAAGCCCAGGTGAAACAACAATGGCAGCTACGGATCTACGGCGTATCTCACTGTTCCCTACGGATGCGGGGTGTTTATGCAAGTGGTATACACGCTGAGAAATTAGACTTTATAGGAGCAATATAACGTGTGCACATTAAATTAATAATCCTAGCTACCATTCCTTGCGCTCAGGCAATTGGTGGCGTGTGACTTGTCCTGGAATGCCCACAAAGTCGTGAGTCGTGGTCTTGAAGCGTCGTTGACTTACGGGCTCAAATCATATGCCTGGAACGCAGCAGTACACTTCATTTTTCCTGGGAAGGAAACACGAGGGTGGCATTTGAAGTAGCTTTCCAAAATATCGTCAGCTTTTGTCGCACTGCAGTGACGCTACAATCGTCGGCCTTCAGGAATGTGGTTCTTCGCGGAGGGTTACATCCTGAATTGGGACATCGGCTTATGCGTCCGTGTAGCGCTGTGAGGCAATCGCGACTTCACTGAATGCGCAATCTCGTAGGTATGCACACTTTTAGTTTGGGACAGCAGCCTTCGTCACGTCGCTATGACGCAATCGCACTTCAAAATGTGCCCTTCAGAGTCCGTGCAATTCACATTGGGACACATCTAGTAGGCTTGTTTGAGGACTTGTGCCTTGCCTTGCCCTGAAATGTAGGCGAGGGCAGGTAGCATGCAGTGAGGGGGGGGGGGGAGTGAAATAAGCGTAGGCAAGATGGACAGTTCTGACCCGCTCGCAGTGGGAGTGGAACCTCTCGAGATCAAAGAAGGCAGATATTGCATTATTCTCATCACATAGTGTTGCTTGTGCTGCTGATAAACATGATATAATTTCAGTTCTGTTGCTTTTATATTAAAATAAATATGATGAACAAGACTCAAAAGTGCCAAAAGAGAAAGTGGCGCTGCTCCATGTGCGCGCTTTGGGTGTAAACACAAACAGAATTACAATAAACTATAACAAAATAAGGTTATCTTTCGTTTAAAATTCAAACAATTCATTACACATCATTACATGCCCAGACTTGAATCAGGTTTCTTTGTAAATTAGCCTGGCTGTGGCTACAAGCATGTTTTTTTGAAGACTGCGGTCACGTTTAATACTGCTTTCTAGTTTATAAAATCAAATACACACCACTTTTGTTATCATCCACCCGTGGAGCCCTGCCTGGCTGTGTAAACTTATGTTCTTTTGACAGCATCTGATGTCACTTTATCAGTGCTATAGGCTATAAACTTCTATAATATCATGCGCGCAAAAGGTTGCACGAGTACAGTAAAAGTGCAGAATAGTGAGAACAGGGAAAACCAAAAGGAAAAATCACAGCTCAAATTGAGCCGTGTGCTACTGCTCTGGGGTTTCCCTTACAGAGCATCCCAAACGTCCAGTGCTGAGATGTTCAATCTATTGCTAAATGTTATGGAAATTAACCCTCGACTTGACATACACAAAATAAATATGCTCACCCCCAACACCAGTGCACTGATGAACACATTGAGACAAAACAAAAAAAAAACTATACGAGGCCGGATTATAACCCCAAATCCCGCTATTTTTAGCAATTACACAAAGCAATTACTTTGGTTTTGTGTTTACCTCTGAAACCTAGAAATGTGGAAGTTATCCTGCTTTTGCTTAAAAAAACAAACAAAACGTTTAATATATAAAAAAAAATACTTTCAATGAACTGTATACCTGTATTTTCTTGAGTTATTACTTAATTCAAAACAACCCAACTGCAGTTTGATTTGATATTACTTTGGAATGCACAATAAAAAAAACATGATTTATGAAAATCTGTTTTTGCAAATAAACTCTTCAAAGCGTGAATGATAACTATGCATACATGCGTGTCAGATCCGCGTCATGAGTTCACTTAAATTAGAGTTCACTTACATTAGGAAGTTGTTTATTTTCCTGTAAAGTCTAATAAATGTCAAAATTGATTAGCTCTCAATCATACTGTAATGCTGAATGGCTATAGTCAGTGGTTAAATATTAGCAAATAAAGACCTAGAGAAATACATTTTCTAGAGACAACAATAGTGTTGATATCATATATACTTGTCATAAAAAAGAAGCCATTAAACAAATATTAAAAAAGGTACGGTCTTTAGTATATTTAAAAACTTTTATTTTTGATGTGATTAATCATGATTAATTTCAGAAAAAAACAAAGTGAATTGACAGCACTAATACACAGACACCACACACACACACACACACACACACAAACGTATATATACAGATACAACATATATGTATGTGTATATTAAAGAAAGTTTTGATTAAGGCATTTTTGTATGGTTAAGCTTTATTGTTTTGTACAGTTAAATATAATAAAGTGATAAAATGGTTAGTGGTTTCCCCCTCCCTTTAAAAGTAAAAATAAAAAGGTGTTGTGTATATCTGTCTTTCATACAATTTGATGAGGGACAGATATTGGATGTGTAAATTATGCAGTTAACCCTTACATACCTCCACCACTACTTTGACTCTAAATGCCAAAATACAGACACTGTTTGCTGCGCATTTGAAAGGGTAAATGGAGAATGTTTAAGGTGTGGTGGCATTCGATAAATATGGAATGTTTTAGAATATAATGAATGTGCATAGTGAAATGGGACAAACAATGCTCTAATACATGGTGGAAATATTTAGGACCCCCCAGCTAATATGAATCTGACAACAAAACCTTGATGCACAAACTTATGATTAAAAATGAGAGAAAATACGACCAGGAAGATCACATAAAAGAGTAATGATGATGAAAATAATAAAACAATCGTAACATGGAAACATTCCCTTATCTGTAATTTACTTAACAGACAGTTTAATGAAATCATCAGTGATGGGAGGACTTTTGTGTTTTTGTGGCTGGTCTCTTTCTTCAGCTCTTTCTTCTCCATCTCTACGCTGATTGTCAGATGGTGGAGGTGGAGGATTATTTGGGTTGTTCATTTGGGCCTGTTCCCTCTTTCTGTACACTTTGGCTTTCAGCTTCTCAAAGGTATCATCAAATAATTTTAGGTTTTCCTCATGGCTTTGCACAAGCACAATGCCAGTTGTGTAAAATGTATTGTGAGAATGGGATTATTTGGGTTATGCATTTCATCTCGAATATGGTAAATCTTTCTCCATTTTTTACAACATGCTGATATTCATCATCGATGCGTGGCTGATTTCCATTCAGCAATCAGTGTGGTGTAGAAGATAAGTCGAATCTTTCTCTTGTGTCACCACCACTGGTCTGATATTTGTAGTCAGCATAAAGAGTATCAGGATTTTTTTCCAAGGTGTCCTTTTTGTATTTTCTCCTGCTCGCCTTTGTAGTACAGTTCTTTGGGTAAACAATCTCCCTGCTCTTTGCTTGCTCATTGGTCGCCATGGTGTTCTGGTAACTATGGTAGTGCTGCAGATTTCAGAATTTAATTATGAAATATTTTATATGATACAATCAAATTTAGTTTCAAAGTTTTGATTCTTTTTATGTAAGTCAAAATCAGCTCTGTTTAGTATCTGAACATCACTTATGTGTATTTTTTAAGCTGTACTCTATGTGGTTCTTAAATAATTTGGAGGGGAATCTGCAGGATGATGGTCCAGTAGTCAGATGCTCCGTTCTTCTTTCTTTTGTCAAAATTGTATTTTCTAGGGGGAGAAATAGTGGGCACAACAAGTGTTACTAAAATCTGAGTTTTGATTTTATTTTGACTTTACGGACAAAAACTGTTGATATATGTGTTAGTATCATTGTCCCATTTACATTAACAGCTATTTATTCATAATGTATGAAAGCTGAGAATCAACCTTAAAGCCTGATTTATACTTCTGCATTGGGCATACGCTCTGGTGCTCTTTACCATTAACATTACTGACTGCACGATAGTGCCACAACATATTTTCATGTCTGATCAGGGCGATAACCACTATAGACTTTGAGGGGGGCTAGTCCCAATAATTAGAAATCGCTAAACCCTTTTCTCAAATATTGCCAATTCGAGAGAGATAAAGATGAAATTTGCTTGTATGTCTGTACGTCTCTCTTTACAGTGAGTGAGTTTACTTCAAAAATAGCGATTTTATCCTCTCGTTGCTGGGAAATATAATGTAGTAATTCAGTATTTAAACTGTTATTAATAAAAGTTTGTGCGGCAGCGTTGACAAGTTTCTTTGCTCCTGGATGTGAGAGCTGCACGATCTCTGATATATGTGTGTGTGTCAGTAAGCAGTGCATTAAGTCGTGGCCTAACGGTTAGAGTGTTAGACTTACAATCCAAGGGTTGTTAGTTCGAGTCTCGGGCCGGCAGGAATTGTAGGTGGGGGGAGTTAATGTACAGTGCTCTCTCCACCCTCAATACCACGACTGAGGTGCCCTTGAGCAAGGCACCGAACCCCCAACTGCTCCCCGGGTCCCGCACCATAAATGACTGCCCACTGCTCCGGGTGTGTGTTCACAGTGTGTGTGTGTTCACTGCTGTGTGTGTGCACTTTGGATGGGTTAAACGCAGAGCACGAATTCTGAGTATGGGTCACCATACTTGGCTGTATGTCACTTTCACGTTTCATTAATATAGAATGTTAAGGCTCTAATGCACACCATTATAGGTGTGTGTATTGTAGGAGCTAGACGGCGTATGATGCTGTGTGACGGCATAGTAGTGGTGTCCCTATTCTTAAGGGAATATTTTCACCCCTACCCCTTGACACACTGTTTCAAGGGACAAGGAAAAGGGGTTGGGGAAGGGGTATAAAATAGAATTGGGATTCGACCAAGGTATGATGTGTATTGCATGTTAGAACATTAATTTATTAAATTGAAAAGTGTGTTTAGGGTTTTTTATTTTGTTACCTTGTGTGTGGCCAACCAGGAGTCCAGGGCAGAGGTGAGGGGCAGAGCTAGAAGGAAGAGAGAAAAAGACAGTTAGTGAGAAAGAGACCGGGGTGAGACAATTAGCCAGATATATGATAATTTGATTCTTGTGTTGCAATTTTGTTTAGGGGAGTTCAATTTGAAAACCAAGTAACTAATTTATAATGTGAATGCAGAGATAAGGGACTTTCAATCAAAGTTCCCAGGCCTTAGAATAGCCCTGCCTTCTAAATATAAATGGCCAAACGCTAATTGGTAAAGTCATCGCGTCGCTGCTGTCGTTAGAAGCTCTGGTTGCTTTAGAAACTGGCTGGTCTAGCCTGAAAAAACAAGGCATTTTTTTTAAACCCTATTTGAGCATAAGAAACAAGTTATGATCACTCTGAGTTGCAGGGTAATACTCATGGTTCTTACAGCAGTGAGGGATTTGGTTGCTCATTGTCAGTGTGAGTCAGTGATTTTGTGCATCGGAGTAGGACCCATTTGTCTAGCCCAACACGATCATTTGATTACAATTGCTCCATATCCTGGAACATTGTCACCAGTAGGTTCATTTTACACTTTATTTTCTCTTCCGAACTGAACCGATCTTCATTTATGGGCTTGTAATGGTTGTAAGAACTAAGGGTTTCACAGCTAATTGAAGAGTTAAATGCCTTAAATAATTGCAACTGGTGTTTATTTTTGGACAGTGATTTTGACAACTGAAACTCTTTTCTGTATTTTATTTAATCTGTTTTTTTTTTTTTCTATTTGATTCTTAATACATCCCTTATTTCTGTACAAGCATGATTTACTTAAATTTACTTAAAGGGTACGTTCACCCAAAAATAAAAATTAGCCCATGAATTACTCACCCTCAAGGCATCCTAGGTGTATATGACTTTTTTCTTTCAGACGAATCCAGTCGGAGTTATATTAAAAATTGTCTTTGATCGTCCAAGCTGTATAAGCAGTCAGCAGGTGTTACAATTCATCAGTCCAAAAGAAGTGAAATAAAGCGCATCCATCCGTAATAAAAAGTGCCTCACATGGCTCCGGGCGGTGAACAAAGTCCTCCTGTAGCGAATCGATGCGTTTTTGTAAGAAAAATTTTTAAAACGTAATAATCACTTTAATCTAGCTTGCGCTCACTGTTGTACACGGAAGCAGCTCTAGGCGAATGATGTATGAGAAGTGATTGAACGTGGAAGCACAGCAGCAGAGAGATCAAAAACAAGACAACGATCATGAAATTAGAAATACAAAAAGAGGATGTCAGAGGATTTCGATAAATGCCAAGAGGAGACTGATTTTCCTTTGCTAAAGTAAGGAAACTTTGTTTCCTTTGCTCCTGTGGTTTTCACGAGACTCACTGGTGCATTACTTACGTCATCCTCCCAGGGCTGCTTCCGTTTCATGATTGTTGTTTTGTTTTGATTTATGTGATTATTGTGTTTTATGTGTGGATATTTTTTTTTATGTAATGCGTCGGTTTAGTACTGTATTGTTTTGTTGTCATCACAGGGCCGTGTGACGCAATTTTTAATATGGATGGATGCGCTTTGTTTCACTTCTTTTGGACTTGATGAACTGTTACACCTACTGACTGCCATTAAACAGCTTGGAAGATCAAAGACAATTTTTAATATAACTTGGATTCGTCTGAAAGAAGGAAGTCATATAAGCCTAGGATGACTTTGACTGTGAGTAAATAATGGGCTAGTTTTCATTATTGGGGTGGACTATCCCTTTAACAATAGGCCAGTCATATGTTGATTTATTAGTTGAAAAGTGATGATAGTTGATCTTTATAATCTACTAAAAGACAGAGAAACTCAAGGTTAACATTGATTAATGGTATAATTATATATTTTTTTAATCTGGGTGCTGTCTCTTTAAGAGAGTCAAGCGAGCGCTACACAAACACTAGTCAAGGAGTGCAAAACTCAGTTCCTGGAGGGGCTGCAGCCCTGCAGAGTTTAACTGAAACCTGATCCAACACACAAACTTGTGTGTAACCCATAAGGACTTGATTAGCAGGATCAGGTATGCTTAATAAGGGTTGAAGCTAAACTCTGCAGGGCTGTGGCCTTACAGGAACTGAGTTTTGGCATGCCTGGATGAGTCTGTTAGTCAGAATGAAAGAACTGTGAAATATTATCACAAAGACAACAATGAACAACATAAATATCTAATGAAAAATGAATAACTTAGAGGATAAACACAAGTGTAGGAATGAACCAAGATTCACTATGAATTTAACACACTGTCTACATTGGATGTGAGCAGCATGGTGCAACATTTCAAAAGCAAACAGGACCCACTATATCATTGACACTGTCTGGAAGAAACTCATGAACTTGTGTGGGGGTAGATTCTGGGTCATATTGCTGTTTTATGATTAGCTGCTTTTAAATTGTACATTTTAGTCACAGACACACACAAACATAAAGGTAAACTTGTCACTAAACATCTTTCTGTGATTCTCTTACAAAGACACATTGGATCATCTTGATCATGACATAAGGATGTTTAAATTAAATAATCAAAAATTACTTAAGCACAGCATGAAGCACAAAGTTACCAAAGCCACAGCACAAGACGAAACACATACACATGAAAACAACTTATCAAATATTAATTACTCACCTCCGATAATATTAGAATTTTTTTCTTTTCCTGATCTGAACTGTCGTGTTGAACAGCAGCTCTGAAATTCCTTTCACTTCTGGATGTTTATAAAGATGGGAGGGAGTTTTTCATTGGACCTTTTCAGCAGAAGTGAACTTGTTTTCAGGATGAGACATGAGAATAAAATGCTCTGGTTACTGACGTAACCTCGGTTCCCTGAGAAGAAAATGAGTGTTGCATACGGGAACAACTTCTGTTTATCCTTGTACTGAAGCCTGATTTGTTAACGTTTGTTTAGCTGCACAAACCAATGGCGCTTTAGTCCGCCAGAATGGGCAATAGCTGACCTCTATAAGTTGGCTCAAGGCAAGGCAAGTTTATTTATGTAGCACATTTCATACACAATGGTAATTCAAAGTGCTTTACATAAAAGGAATTAAAATAATCATGTAAAATAATCACAACAATAAAAACAAGGAAATGAAAAACTTTTAAAGGGGTCCCATACAGAAGGGTAATATATCCACATATATGTGAAACATATATGTGATAATTTGAAAATATATTTTAAAAATGCATAGCACATAAAGCTCATGTTGTGTGTTTAATTATGTGTTTGTGAAATTATATTCATGCCTCATATGAGATATTTGTAATCGTGTTTTTGCAATGCATCCTAATTTTATTTTTTACATTTTTTTTATGCATTTAGCAGAAACTTTTATCCAAAGCAACTTACAGTGCATTCAGGCTAACATTTTTACCCTAACGTGTTCCCTGGGAATCAAACCCACAACCTTTTGCACTGCTAACGCAATGCTTTACCACTGAACCACAGGAACACTATTTCTAGTCTATTTCTAGACTATAGATTTATGGTTTAAATGTATTATAATCATAATATATTATATCTATGTCTATCTATCTATCTATCTATCTGTCTATCTAAACTGACTTCAAACTATGTTTTGCAAAACTGCTTTCATATTCGCATTGAATTTATACAGTTTGATGTAGGCCTGCTATCCACTTAAACAATACGTGATCAAGTTTCAGGACATTTTATCTGACTTTTATGTACTATTTATGTAAACGCTGGTAACTTTGATATGTTTTAAGGTAAGTTTAGACACTAAAATCACAGAAATAATACATACAACTCTTCCATACAACTCTTCCTGACACTTTCTTACATGTAACTGACACGTTTCTCAGTTCCTCCAGGATATCGCGGGACTTTTTTCTGATTTTTGTGGCCTAAAATGACTGATTTTGCTGCGGCTTCTCTCAAAATGTGTATTTTTCGCATTTCTTATTGTTTTGCAGTGAAAATATACCACAGACAACATTCTTCTAACATTGTTTTGTGTTTTATTTTTTTAACAACCATTGTAGGGATCCAGAGTAACATTTGAGGACACCAGCACCAGTGCAATTAAGTTCTACAGAAGATGGCCCCAGAACCTCACAGTAAAGCACTCACCCTAATCACACATGTACTCATTCACGGAGATGTCTATTTGATGTCTGCGTTTATGTATGCAATATGTTTTTTGTTTTGTTTTTTAGAGTGTTTGCTCATCTGCAATACGTATCTAAGACGTTTCCTGTCAGATGTCAAATAGACATTTATTAGAATGCATGTAAAACTGCTTCTAAGACGTTTATCAAATTACACAGCAGATGTTTCCCAGATTATTAGCAGATGTCTTAAAGATGTATTTGTGCTGTCTAGGTAGTTGAGATGCAGATAAAATTAACTTTTATTACTGTCATTCACAATGTCTAAATATAATTGAATAAATAAATAAATGAAGGATGAACAAATAATGTCATCCCATTAAAAATAACTTTCAAATTCGGTAATACTTAAAGCTTTGAAGTGCTGGAAAAAGTTGTGTCAGGCATTTAAAAACACTCAAAAACATTAGACCATTTCTGCCACAAGTCGTTCCTGTAGTTTTACTGTTAAATGGTGGAGATTTTGTGTTTATTGAACAATGTTTTTCCTGGCTTCCACATCAGTGGCGGCATTGGTTCTGATATCTGAGCTTTAGCAGAATTCAGCACTGAATTTGAATGCTTCTCACAAGATTTCACAGAGATGTAATTGATTCTGTGATGAATTCGACTGCTTTCTTCACTGTAGGCCTATTTCCATGTGCTATGTATAATGCATAGACTGTATAAAAACATGGACGTAGTGTCCGTGACGTCACCCGTAGACTCCTGAAGAGCGGTTTTGAAGCTCAAAGTGTGCAGAGCGGGCCGTCGCCATCTTGGCAGCATATCACCGCGTGACTCTACCGGATAAACGAAAATGGGCAAAAAGGCGGGAGCTGGTAGCTGAAGCCACGCCCACCTAGCGCGACGGGCATTGTCAGCAGCGGCAATCCACCTGTCACTCAAGTGGCCAAGCCCTTAATTATGCAGAACTTTAAGGCTTAATATAATTTAAAACGGATGAGTTATAAAAAAAATTCACCCCCCTCACAGTTGTCATGAAGGGCAAAATTAGCTATATAGACCAAAATCATTTTTTGAACCAGGCTGTAAACATGTTTCTTCTGCTGTAAAGTTGGGCATTTTAACATGGGGAGTCTATGGGACTGACTCCCTTTTGCAGCCAGCCTCAAGCGGCCAGTCGATGAATTACAGTTTTAGTCACTTCCTTGTTGGCTTCAAGAAAGAGAGCGGGAGGTTGCCGCTTAGTATAATGGTGTCACGTCGCGTGATTGAAATCAGCCCACGGCTCCGGCCTGAGCAGATAAACGCTCTGCTCTGCATAGCACAAAGGAATAGAGCGGATTCGTTTCCGCTTTCGGTTTGTTTGTCCCATATAGCTCTTGTAAAATCGATCATGAAGTGAACGCAAGGTTGTTCATTCCATTTTTGGAACCTTTCTTTGACTTAATGCGCGTTGCCGATGACGTCACGGGACGCGTCTAAGCCCAAAATTTGTGGAAAATATAAGGCAATTCCAAAAATTTGTGAGCTCTTGCGAAAATTGTGGAGTTTGCTTGATTTTGCAATAAATTCAGTGATCGCAGAATCGCAAAATCCTGGAGGGACTGGTTTCTGTTCAATATTTACTTTACAGAAATGGTTTTGTGTCTTCAAAAAAAAAAGACAGGCTAACTGTAAGAGGTAGGCTAACTATTGATTTGAGCTCTTATTCATGAAAGATTAAAGGAACACCTTTTTCCAACTCCCCTAGAGTTAAACAGTTGAGTTTTTCTGTTTTCAAATCCATTCTGCTGATCTCTGGGTCTGGCGGTAGCACTTTTAGATTAGCTTAGCATAGATAATTGAATCTGATTAGAATGTTAGCATCTCGGTCAAAAATGACCCAAGAGTTTCTATATTTTTCCTATTTAAAACTTGACTCTTCTGTAGTTACATCGTGTACTAAGATGATGGAAAATGAAAAGTTACGATTTTCTAGGCCGATATGGCTAAGAACTATACTCTCATTTTGGTGTATTAATCAAGGTGCTTATCTGATGTTGTTGTGTTGCTGGTAAGTTATGTGTTAATGTCTGTCTTTTAGAGATTTTTCCACATTTTCCTGATATGAATGCCATGCATTAGGTGTTATATGTTTTTTTAATCTTATAATAGTCTCAAAGATAACATACTCTGTTTGTGTTTTCTGAAATATATAATTGCAAATTTAAATGAATTAAGATTGTTTAAAGCAGTGGTTCTCAAAGTGTGGTACGAGTAATATTAGTGGAACTCAGGCTCCCTCTAGTGGTACGCAGAGGAATTACTAAATTGAGTATAAATTAATGTTAATACATTTTAATATAAAGGTTTTTTGTTTTTTTAACATTTAAGTGCAGTACAGTTATGTAACTTTTGTTATATAAAACATTTTTAATTGAATCTTTAAGTTTTTCATTTACCTGTATGTAAGCACAGTGAGGTGTTAATGTTCAAATGCTGTATTTACAATGTTAAAGTGGCTGACAACAATAAATATTCTTATTAGGAATAAAACTGCCTCATTTTTGAACTGTAGAGCTGTAGCTGAATAGTTAGGCCTACTACGCTGCTGAAATTTAATGTTGGTCATTATGGTGGAACTTAGCCAAATATTTTCTGAAGTGGTTGGTATAAAAAGTTTGAGAACCACTGGTTTAAAGAAATGGTATAAAATGAAATCCTGCTTTTTAAGAACTTTTCATTAAACCATTTCTTCTTTCCTCTTGTAGAGTCATCAAGGATATAGCTTAATATTGGCAAATTGCTAAGGAATTGTTCATCTGCTACACTGCACTGTCACTTCTGATAGAGATTCAGTGACCTTTTGTGATAGGTTGTGATTTTACTTAGTTTAATAAAAATGTACTTAATTTGATTTGACTTGTTTTACTAAATACACTGTATTTCTAGTGTTCTGATTAAAACATTGTAACTGGGAAAAAAAGAAGTTGTGAGAAATCAAGAATAGGCTTAAACTGTGACATGAAAATCTAGAAATCGTACAAAAAGTAGGATATTAACTTGGAATATTTAATTACATTTAACGAAGTGTGCATTATGCCATAAAAAATAAAATGGTTGAAAAGGTGGCTTATTGTTGCGTTATAGGCTAGGCCTTATTCTAACACATAAAGGGCTCGAGTAAGTATACAAATGAAAATTAATCTTAACTACACACTCTTTACATGTATTTATGTTAGGATCTTCACTGATTTATGCAATTTTTTTATTATAATATTAATTTCCAGGTTTTTACAGTAGCTATTTTGTCAGTTGCAAAGTGCTTAATATGCGACATTGAGTAAACTTTTTCTTGAAGCACTTGTATGCATACTGATTTTGTAGCAGTTTCCAGCAACATCTTTACATCTGAAGAATGTTGAATGAGAATGGGTGCCACACTTTAGAGAAATACCCATACACCAAGTCACATTTAAAATTATTTAACAACGTCTGGCACAAAGGCAGGGCTCACTTCCAGGGCCTTGAAGAAGAAGATGGAGTGCCAGCTCGTCTTCAGCATCCCAAAGGCTCTCTCAACAATGTTCCGTGCACGAGCATCATTGGTGTTGAAACAAGAACCTGTTCAGGATTCTGTACAGGCTCTCTGTATGGTGTGATGAGGCAGATGGGTGCACTCAAAAACAAGGATACCCACCATCTCCAGGATGCATTTTCCTGCAGGTGGATACAGGCGGCCAGTGTAAATACGGCTGTTTTCAGCACCCTGGGATCGTACACAGACCTGGGATACTCAACAAAGATATCAAGGAAGTTCCCCTGGTGGTGGCCTGCAGCTGAACAGAATGAAACCGCTTCCTGTTGAAATAACATTGGGCGTCACTTGCTGGTAGTAATTTAAAGCTTTTTATATATTTTTATTATGTCTGTGAGACAATTCGCTGAGTTTAGGTCCATCATTGTGAAGCGCTTCTGCTCAAAACCTAGACAGCAGAAAACGTTTGTTTTCTTTATTTTATAAAAGAACAAAGTTTTGTTGATATTGTTAGTGCGCATTAATAAAAGTAGACCCTTTACAGTTTAGAATGATGTATTACTCTTACCTTTATGAGCAAAAAATGACTGCCTATTTTAAGTTGTTTCCACTGTTGACCGTCCTGCTGAGCCGCTTTAGCTTACACTTTAGCTTACAGCGCACATTTTTGTAGAGTAAACATTTAAAATAACATTGTGATATGCTTGAACTGTTTTATATCTATAGATGTTTTTTTTTAGGCAAGTCGTGATGATTTGTGAAGGCTAAATTGATCAAATATAGGCTGATCATGATCAATTCACTGTCTGCCGCTGGCTGCTTGATCCTTAATTAAAAAAATAAATAAATAAAAAATTACATTTAATGAAATAAAAAAAAAATGCTCCAAACGTTTTAATAAAATTAACTTTATAAAAAAACGAAACGAAATATAATCACTTTTCCATTACATACAAAACTGAACTATTTTAATAGCTGAAACAGTAGTATAAGCTTTTTTGGAAAAAAGTGGGGCGGGGGGAAGAAATCCTGCAGGCGCCCCTGAACATATGGACTTACATTTCAGGACCACTTATTGTGCTCTATTTCAAAGTCACAGCTGATCTCTGTGCATCTCCAAACAAAAACACAGCTGTTTCTGAACAATGTTTTTGACTGAATCTGTGTTTTTGAACAAATCTAGCGAGTCAATGATTTACCCATCACCCATTCATGAAGAGAGTCACTTGCTTTGTTCTTAAATAAATGAATGAATCGATTAAATAAATGATTCATCGACAAGGCAGTGAAATGCTGCCACCTACTGACGGTTTCAGTTTCATTTTAAAGTATAAATTGAGTCATTTAAATCGTTTAATATTTCCAAATTCAAAACTTTTTATTTTAAACATTAATTTCATAACATCGTTATTATGAAATACATTAATGCCACCTCTGAGTCTTCTCAAAAAGTCTGTATCTAATCCTTAATGCAACAGAGTTCTGTGCCTTGCAAAGATGAAATGTTGATGCTGATTTCATCTGACTGGTAACTTGATTGTATTTTATTATTTTAATAAAATGTATTGTTTAACATTTTTGATAAAAGTTTAAAAATATAAATGTTTGTGATTTAAAATTTGACAAACATTTAATTACATTGTAAAATCATTTTCATTCATGCCTGGTGTGATAACTTTATGAGACAAAAGCTCATTCAGGGGCATTTTCCCCTATATCTAGAACTGTAAGGGCTTGCCATCTTCGCGCTCTTGCAAACTGGATGCTCTGACTTGCTGTAGAGTCCTTGTAGCCATGAGAGGTGTGCCCATGTAGATGAGCAAATAAATATGCATCTTAATTGGCATGTGCGTTGACATTGGTCAGCGTGTGGCATTATTTTAACGTGTGATGGCTTCTTGCGTTAACTTATTGCCTAACGGCGCTTATTTAACGGCTGATGGCATTACGAAAACGGCGTTTTAATATTAATACGGTGTTAAAAAGCATGCAAATTCTGAACCATTTGGCTTTTGATACCCAAGTGGCAACCTCCCGCGCTCTCTCATGAAGCCAATAAGGAAGTGACTAAAACTGTAATTCATCGACTGGCCGCTAGAGGCTGGCTGCAAAAGGGAGTCAGTCCCATAGACTCCTCATGTTAAAATGCCCAACTTTACAGCAGAAAAAAACATGTTTACAGCCTGGTTCAAAAAATTATTTTGGTCTATATAGCTAATTTTGCCCTTCATGACAACTGTGAGGGGGGTGAATTTTTTTTATAACTCATCCGTTTAATTTATATTAAGCCTTAAAGTTCTGCATAATTAAGGGCACGGCCACTTGAGTGACAGGTGGATTGCCACTGCTGACACTGCCGTCGTGCTAGGTGGGCGTGGCTTCAATAACTTTTGATTATACGGGAGAGTCCCGCTGCCAAGATGGCGGCGGCCCGTTCCACCCACTTTGCGCTTCAAAAACGCTCTTGAGGAATCTACGAGTGACGTCACGGACATAACGTCCATTTTTTGATTCAGTCAATGGTCCCGCCCTGTACTTCCTGTTTCAGTTAAAATGACTTCAACACATAGAATAATGCTGTGTGTTTCAAAGCATTTCAGGGGACCCTTTAATTTTTGCACTGTTGTGATGACGTGACAATGTCAACATGGCGGATGCAGTATGTCCGAATTTCATTAATACTACCACCCATTCACACTATATAGAATCTTCTTTTTTAATGGTCGAGTAGTATGTTCAAATTCAAATGTAGCACCTACTAAGCAGTATGCGATTTCGGACGCACCCAGAATGTTTCATGGGAATAAGCGACTGGATTATGGTCAAACACGGCGGATATAAAGATGTGCAGGAGGAAATATAATGTTTACTAATGCTGTACGTGACCTACAACACAACTCTGTTCTCTTACACAATCATTACATGATGGTATGATATTGTCTCTTTTTTTAGTAACAGCTGTTTTATTCTTTATAATTTACACACACTAAAATTTGTTTTTGATATAGAATGACAAATATTTTCATTATTGTGACTGGCATCTCACAGTAATTATGAACATGCTCATATGATGATGCCTTAAACATTTAAATAATACATCAAACTTGCTCAAAATGGCAGTCACATTGATTTTTGGTGTTTGTTTCTTAAGAATATAAAAAAAAAAAAAAGTGACGTGACATTCAGCCAAGTATGGTGACCCATACTCAGAATTCGTGCTCTGCATTTTAACCCATCCGAAGTGCACACACACACACAGCAGTGAACACACACACACTGTGAACACACACCCGGAGCAGTGGGCAGCCATTTTATGCTGCGGCGCCCGGGGAGCAGTTGGGGGTTCGATGCCTTGCTCAAGGGCACCTCAGTCATGGTATTGAAGGTGGAGAGAGAACTGTACATGCACTCCTCCCACCCACAATTCCTGCCGGCCCGAGACTCGAACTCACAACCCTTCGATTGGGAGTCTGACTCTCTAACCATTAGGCGACGACTTCCCACAACTTCCCTTCATAAGATTTCTTCTCCTCCAGAGTCCAAACTGATGACTGTTTGACTGATGATGACAATAAAAAGTCTCCATTTACAACATAGGTGCTTTAATTCAATGCTATTGTCACGCCCGGTTGCCTGCACCACTGTGGGCTTTAGAGGGTGTTCCTGTGTTTTGAGTTTCTGCCTGTTGTTCTGGTTATGGACTCCATTTCCCATCATGCTGTGTTTTCATTAGTGTCTACCTGGTTCAGCTGTGTACCATTTATTTAGTACTGTTTGGTCCTGTGTGTATATTAAGCCCTGGGGCCCGTTCTTCGTACGTCGCTTATTACATCCGAGATGAAATGACACATCCAAGATGATATCATCGTGCTAATCATGAACGGCTAAAATTGGGTTCTTCGAACACACCTGTTGTGTATGATTAGTATCGGATTGAGTTATCTAAATTAATTGCGCGTTCATGTGTTGGCTTAAAAGGGGATATGTATCGATAGTAGAACATTGATCAGCAACGCTCAGCTATTGGCTGTTCAGTATGGCCAAAGAACGTGCCCAATTTTTCCCTTCTCCCAAGCAGAACAAGAGCTTTTAATGGAAGGTTATGCCGAATTTGAGTCCGTTAATTAAAAATGACAGGAACACCTCAAAGTCTGCAAAAGCCAGGAGAGTGGGCTGGCAAAAAGTAGCAGACAAATTAAATGCGTAAGTGCTGTCAATAGTTGATGTTTCTATCATTTTCTACAGTATGTGTTTTTGCATTTTAATAATTTAATATTAACTTTCTTTAATGTCAGAGCCACCACTGGACCCACTAGAACATGGGAACAAGTAAAAGTGAAATTCAAGAATATTCTACAAAATGGTAGCCTTCAATTCATACTGTCTTTATTTTAAAAAGACACTTTTTTTCCCTTCTTTTTAAAAGCCCCTGTTTAATGATGTTTGTCTATTTATAACAGCCACCAAGAAAAAGGCTGAAAAAAAAAAAAAAAAAAGGTGGTGGTTCCTGCACCACCACAATATACCCCAGCAAAGGAGCTGGCCCTTGGATTGAATGAAAAACCGAACCATTGTGGAGGGCATCCCTGGGGGCAGCTCTTCCTCAGACCCAAAGACAGGGACCAGTAGCAGCAACACCTTCATTACTGGTAGGCTAAATGAGCTTTCAATTCTCTTAGTACACTGTAAAATTATTTGTTGCTGTATCAAATGAAGTATAATCCAAATGGCTGGTACAGTCATTTCAACTCTTTGTGAAAGTGAAAACTTCTGAACTTTTAGTTAATACAAAATATGTTGCCATGAGTTATTGATCACATTATATTTTTTACAGTGTAGTTAATTGTAATGACAATCCCCCCCCCCCCCCCCCACACACTCTGTAATACCCATTTATTTCCATTGCACAGGACAGTGAAGAAACCCTCTCAGAAGACTGTCCTTTGGAGGAAGAACCTGTAAGTGCATAAATACCTTTACACTAATTTGTATATAGCCTACTTGGTGTACCTATTCTTTCTGTCTGCAACTTGAGTTGCAGGAGTCCACACCTAGAGAAAGGCCTACAGAAAGGGCTTGCCGAAGAGTCTGCACAAAGAACTAATACAGAGGTGGACAGTGTTGTACTTTTACTTTTTACTTTTGTTGCATGAGGCATGTTTTGACTTTTTTTTTTTTTTTTTTTTTCCTTTTTACAAAATGACAGGGTGTCATCCGTTCCCTCTATAAACGGCATCTTCAACAAAAAATTTAGTATTTTGAGCTGAAAAAAAACGCAAATTAAGAGGAGAAATTGAACTTGACAACTTGAAAAAGAGAAAAATTGCTCTAGAGATAGAGTTGCTTCAAAAGGACCTTCAGAGTAAGTGCTAATACACCATTTGACACATAGTTATGTAAAGTCACCAATACTACTATCTCTAATTGCAGGCAAAAGATGATTTGCGGGCTTTTCTTTATAAAGAATTGTTTAAATAAAACTCTGGGAACTAAGCATATTTGTCGTCTTTTATTACACATCCAAAAATGGTGTTTCACAATTCTGTCCCGTGCAGCTCTGCCACTAGGTTGGTCCAAGTGCACTGGCTGGAGGTCATCATCAGGCTGCACCCCCACCACAGGGATCCTCTCCTTTCTGATAGTGGCGATGTTATGCAATATGGCACATGCAACAATTATGTCACAGGCCCTGTCAGGTGCAACCCTCAGACTTTTCAGACACTGAAATCTTTCCTTTAGTTGCCCAAAGGTAATTTCAATGCGTGCCCTTGTCCTGGCTAGAGCTGCATTGTAACGGGTTTGTGGTCCAGGGTTTGGGTCAGGGAAGGGCGTCATAAAATATTTTACTGCATGGAAAAATGCAGTTTTGTTAGGTTCAGCATAAGTGTGTGTGTAATACTGTGAGATTGACATTTATGTTCCATTACCACGTTCAAATAATGTGCATAAATGTGACTCTCTGAAAATTCTTGAGTCATGCACTGATCCTGGCCATTTTGCTTCCACATTTGTAATATGGAACATAGAGTCACACACCATCTGTGAGATTTTAGTCAGTCAACTGCATACTTTTTGATTTCATTCCTTTTTTTAATGTAATAAATTACTAATCTTGAATATTATAAATTGTAATAGTAACTTACCTGCACATTTACACTGTGAACCCCCTTTCGGTTCACAAAATCTCCTTCATTTGGGCCAGGTGGGGCCTTGATGGGGATGTGTGTGCAGTCTATGGCACCAATCACGTTAGGGAAGCCTGAATGACACATACTGTTAGTCATACTTTTTTGGCATGGTCATGATTTGCATGTCATTAACGATTATAAATGTACCTGCAATAGCGCAAAAATTCTGCTTTACAACCTGGGGTCTTAAGTGGCTTGGGAATACCACAAAAACCCCTAAAAACTGCTTGAGTGCCAGGTAAACTTTGCGAATGGCACGACAGACAGCACTTTTCACTAAGTTCTCTGCGTCTCCAATAGTATAAAGGAAAGTGCCACTCGCAAAGAATCTCAGGGCAATGCACACAGTCTGTGCAGTTGTCAAAGCCTGACTCCTCCGTGTTGAACACTTAATGTGTGGGGTTCCAACAAATTAATGATGTAAATGACACCCTCACGAGAAAAACGGTATCTCTCAACAATTACACTTTCGCGCTGGGCTAAAGGATCCGGTCTATCCCGCAATACCCGATTAATTTGAAAAGCTCTGCGAATTATTCTCGCACCTTCCGCAACAGGTTGCCTGCGTAAAAACGGACAAGACATGGCTGCGACAGACTTCCCTATCTCCTCCGCTTATAAAGCCTCAATCTAATCCTGTTTACATGAAATAAGCCTGCTCCCGAGCAGGTTTGAGCTTACGGACCTGTTGCTATGACAGCAAGTCTAGGATGAGCTTCGAAGAACCAAACGATCAAAGGTCATGCCAAATCGTCAACAATCAAATCCAGCTAACTGAGTTAGCGAATTTGGACCCACTGTCCAATGGGTCCAAATGCAGTTTAAGATCCTACAATCCGAATTCTGGAAATGTTTTTTAAATTTAAAATAAACTAAAAGAATTTCAAATCACATGAGCCAATATTTTATTCACAATAGAATATAGAGAACAAATGTTTAAACAGAAATTTTACACTTTTATACACAAAATGAGCTCATTTCAAATTTAATGCCTGCTACAGGTCTCAAAATAGTTGGGACGGGGGCATGTTTACCATGGTGTAGCATCTCCTCTTATTTTCAAAACAGTTTGAAGACGTCTGGGCATCGAGGTTATGAGTTTCTGGAGTTTTGATGTTGGAATTTGGTCCCATTCTTACCTGATATAGGTTTCCAGCTGCTGAAGAGTTTGTAGTCGTCTTTGACAATTTTTTTGTTTAATGATGCACCAAATGTTCTCTATAGGTGAAAGATGCAGGCAGGCCAATTCAGTACGGCAGATGGCACGGCAGATTGTGTTTACCCACAGTGGTTTCTGGAAGTATTCCTGGGCCCATTTAGTAATGTCAATGATAGAATCATGCAAATGAGTGATGCAGTGTCGTCTGTGGGCCCGAAGACTAAGGGCATCCAACAAAGCCCTTGTCCCTTACGCACAGAGATTTCTCCAGTTTCTCTGACTCTTTTGAAGATGTTATGCACTGTAGATGATGAGGTTTGCAAAGCCTTTGCAATTTGACGTTGAGGAACGTTGTTTTTAAAGTATTCCACAATCTTTTTATGCACTCTTTCACAGATTGGAGAGCCTCTGCCCATCTTTACTTCTGAGAGACTCTGCCTCTCTAAGACATCTCTTTTATAGATAAACATGTTACAGACCTGATGTAAATTAACGTAATTAGTTGCTAGATGTTCTCCCAGCTGAATCTTATTTTCAGCCCTTTGTTGCCCCTGTGCCAACTTTTTTGAGAATTGTAGCAGGCATCAAATTTAAAATGAGCTCATTTAGTGGATAAAAGTGTAAAATTTCTACGATGATTAAACATTTGATATGTTATCTATGTTCTGTTGTGAATAAAATATTGGCTCATGTGATTTGAAAGTCTTTTAGTTTTCATTTTATTCAAAATTAAAAAAAATGTCCCAACATTTCTGAAATTCGGTTTGTAATTTGGGAAAGAACAATTTATTCAGTGTCCTAAATGTTGTGAGGCTGCGTAACATCTGGCCAGATGAACATTTGTGTAGTCTGTTTTCTAAAAAGGATTGTCTTTGTAACCTTTCTCAATAAATATTGAAAGCATTTTTTTTTTTGGTGCTTTTAAATAAAATATGAAATGTAATATGTGAGGTAAGCCATGGCTGGGTGTATATGGACACAAATTTTAATATATGCCATTGAGATAAAGAACTATATGAACTGAAGCCATAAATCACAAACTATATTATAATGATCAGGGGTGCCCCAATTCTGTTCCTGGAGTGAGTTCAGATTCAACACTGATCCAACAGCCCTGTCTGAAGATCATAAATAGCTGGTTCAGTAGTTTTGAGAAGGGTTGGAGCTGAACTTTTGCAGGAAGTTGTATAGTTCTATAGACAGGTAGGTGTTGGGTGTAATTAATTATTGAGTAGTTTATTTAATTTTACCTTGAAAAGGTAAGTGATTGCTCTTAATTATTCTGTAATTTAATTAGAGGTAGGATGTGTACAGTAATTGTATTAAATACTGTTTAGACTATAGAACATTTCTGTGTTTTACAATAGTGAATTTAACAAACGCGTCTCAAGTTTAACATTAAAATTTGTGTTCTTGTCAGTCCAAGAATAATTAATGCATTATGATTTGAAACATTAATTAATGCAATATTTTTAGAGATTAGTACAGTAATCTCATTACACTGCTGAAGTACAAAATAACTTTTAGTCATAATAAATTTCTTTGGAGTAACTTGCTCAACATCAAATATATAGTTTATATATGTGTGTGTGTGTGTGTGTGTGTACATTTAATCATCAATCACCAAGTTACTTAAAACTTTTAAGTAGTCAAGGGTCTAATATGCTCTCTACAAAATAACTTGTATAGGCATGTAAGATCAAATTTATCTATATAACAAAAGGATCAAACTAATAGGGAGAGTTGGACAAGCAGATTTAAAAGTGCATGATGGATTATGTGGTAAAACACTTTCTTTTTTTATTTTTGTATTGTGCTTTCGTTCTCATTTGTTTCCATTAAAGATTGTAAAACACATTTTGCCTGATCATTTACAGCAATATTAATGTCCATGTAAAGCTTATTGTTATTCTGTGCATAAGTTAAAAAAAAAAAAAGTGTTGGTGCTTCCTTATAAATATTATTATTATAAGACAAAAGTGGGACAAGGAATGGATCCATTAATGCAAAGTTTATCCACAAAAAATAATGTAATGTTTGCTTTTGAACATATTATACGTTCTTGTAGAACGAAAAGCAAATATCACAGAATATGGTTTTTAAATAATCTTTATCTCTTCATGTAGGCTATTTCCATTTAAATAATCAAGTATAGCAGCTGGTCTGCCAGCTTCCTGTCCTGATGCACATACCGGCATAATTCAGATGATAAAGATACGTTGTATAGATGTCATTTAGAGGAAGGGAAGATGTCTCATTTATCAGCTCAAACAGCCAATTTACAGACGATCAAAATACGACTATAAAAAAAAAGAATGCAATGTTTACCAGATGATATGCTCTTTAGCAGACATCTCCGCAACGTACGTGTGCTATCTGGGATTTGCTTTTTATATGAATTACTGAAACATTATAAATTAAAATTTAAAAGATATAATCTGATATAAATGTTGATGTGGCAAATGTACAGCATGCAAATTCAGCACTGGATTTAAACCACCTTTGTGTTGCAAATGGAGACTTTTTATTGTCATCATTATCAATCAAACAGCCATCAGTTTGGAATGTGGAGGATAAAAAAAAAATCAATTATTCAAAGGAAGCAAACAGCAAAAATCAATGTGACTGCCATTTGCAAGTATGTGAAATGCCAGTGACACAATGATTAAAATATTACTGTTCTTCTATTACCTTTTAACAACCAACGATTGACCAATCACAGTTGGGATAGGGCTTATTTTACAGGTGGTTCACAGGTAAATCAAAACTATTTGAGGTTGTAGTGTGATAAGACCCCATTTCTGAACGCTGTAAACAAAAGCTTACAAGTTATTTTTGTCAGTAAGTCCAGTATGATCCTCATGTCTAATATGATACTCTCATATAAATGTAACGATTATAGATTTATGTGTGTACGTGTGTTTTGTATACTGAACTCGAGTTTACTTAAAGGTGTTTTACTCTGAGTCAGGAATAATTTATGCAATAGCTAACTTAATCATGATAATGTATTTATTTATTTACATATCTGTGACTCACATCGAAGTCAACTCTTATATTTTCACATTTCTCACCTTGCAAAAATTAACCAGGGTTTTACTACAAAAAAAAAAAAACATGGTTACTGTAGTTAAACTATGGTAACCACAAATTAACTACAAATTGCTACACTACCCATAGTTTAACCATGGTATTTGTAGTAAAACTGTGGTTATTCAAATGGTAGTCAATATGCCAGAAAAACATGGTTACTAAACATTTAATATAATAAAACTATAGTTAATTTTCATAAGGGTCCCTGCTAAGTAGATGAAGTTTCTGTTTACAAACATCATTTAATATTTACATTACATATTAAATATTTTAATTGCCCATAGCGCAAATGCCCTATCCACCTTATTTTTTCTCATCTCTGGCTTCCGATGTCACTTTCTGTTTTTAGCTGTACAAATTACCCCTTTTGCTGCTTGATATTGCACACTGGAGTTTTTACCATATTCTTTTAATGTTTTGTTTTATTTTTTGATAAATTTGTTTGTTGAATAAACAGTTTTACCATTTTCTGCACTTTGTTGTTCTTCCTGTTATCTCCCAACAGCAGCGAATGAATTGGGAGTCTCAGGCATTCACAGAAAACAGCTGACTGTACTTCCGCTTTCAGAATTTTAAGGTTTATGTTTGGTATGCAGTGGTTTATATTTGTGCCATTTCTTGTGTAGTTTTTCCAGTGAAAATATACCAGACATTTTTTTTTTATGCTTTTCTGACCTCAAGATTTTTAAAAAAGAGAATGCTGATAATAACTGTTTTGTGTGATGTACAGATATGAGTGGTGCTATCATGTGACTGTGGTACCCATCAAGCAGTAATACTTCTTTACAGTCTGACTACGCCACCCCCTGATGATGGACAGGAGGACCCACAAATCTTCCCTGAATGTAGTGTGGCTAATTCAATATTTTCCCCCGCAAAGGGACAGTTGACAAGAGGCAGATATGTACTGTAAATGTATTTCCAATTTATTACAATTTAGTACAAAAGGTGTAAAAAAATTATTAAAATGGATCTTAAATACTGCTATAAACAACTGGTGGATTATCCTCAATCTAGGAAGCTCGGATCAGCCAATGTGAAACCCCTGCTCAGGAGGACCCTGGTGAGACAAAAGGAAAAAAAAAAACCGGGAGACAGCAACCCAACACCAGGCGAAGCATGCAACACAGCAAGCACTACACAGGCGTTATAACGTCTGTACACGTTATTGCGTCTGTACGCGTTATTTCGTGTATAGACATTAATGTTTTGGCCAATGGCAAGGCTGAAAACATCCAAATTTGCATAAAATTGATTAAACATATAATAGTGATGTAAATCTCAGCATAATGACTTGTCATTAATATATAAAAGTGACGTACCAACATACGTACCTACGCACTTGGTCGTATGTCATTCTCTTTCCGGATATGTCAGCACTATCTGTAGTCACATTATTATGTGACGTCGTATTAGAACCTCGAAGGAGTCGGCATTTCAAAGTACAGTCATTCTGGTATTTTTTGCCAAAATACATGCAGAAAAATACATGCAGAGTCAAAACGTGTTTTTCAAGAATGCGCTCACTTATGTATGTCAGATAATGGGGAAGAGGATACAATTCAGTATGTAATTTCTAGGTATAAACAGTTAAATAAGCAAATAATATTAGGTCACTTTTTAGGCGGAACCACACCGCATCTCACAGCAACTAGCCGATTCATTGCTGAATGCTTCAGTGTTTTGAACGAATCGGTTGAGTCAAAGTTTACTTAGCCCATGTATAAACACCTGATGAACCGCCGTTTGAACGAATCGTTTGAATGAACGACTCAATGACTCACTCAATTAAACGCTCACTACTGGCACCTACTGGCGTTTTAATTTCGTTGCAAAGTATAATTTCCACCACCACCATTTCTTGTTTGTATATTCAAAAATATTTAAAATAATTTCATAATATTATTTAATGCAGTTGTATTTTTCAGTGTAAATGATTTAATTTGCTAACGTATAGATAATCACATTATTGTAATTGAATTTATAGATCAAATGTAAGAATTTGAAATGAAAGTATTAATGAGATTGGTGGGAAAATGCCCTCTAAAAAAGTAAAAAAAAAATGCCCTTAGATAAAATATAAAAAAACACGCAGATTTATATGTCACAGCTGATAGAAAACTGATGAGAATATATTGCTTCAGAATAAATCACATGTGCAAAAAAACAAAACATACACACATAAACTGCCATTCAAAAGTTTGGGATCAGAATGCTCATCGAGGCTGCATTTATTTGATCAAAATGTAGGGAAAAAAATTATATTGTGAAATATTATTATGATGTAAAATAACATTTTTCTATTTTAATATAAAAAAAAAATTTTAAACTTGCATCTTTTTTGGAGTTTTATAATAACAACAAAATAAAATAATAATAATAAAATATATATTATATATATATATATATATATATATATATATATATATATATATATAACCTACATTGAACCAAATCAAATGAGGCCAAGGAGGAGGTATCTAGTACAATTGAAACAAAAATAAGTCAAATTGTGATCTTCGGAAACACTGAATAATAAACCATACATACAGTAGGTAGACATCCAAAATGGGTAATACCGCCGCCGCAGGGCCGCGGTGTTAACTGCAAGTCAGTCGTGTGTTAAAATCATTCGCGAAACTACCGGCAGGTGGCGCAAAGGGACGGATTGTGAAATTAATGTAATTGTAAAATGAAAGGAAGACGTAAAACAGCAATAACATTATAATATACATTATAACATCCTTAAAAGCCATTAAAAAATAGGATAGTCTTAGGCTACAGTCTACTCATCAAAAATTAATTTTAAAAGGATTAAAAGTTTTATATTAGCAAATGTTTTGTATTTTGTATTAGTAAATGTTACATTTACGTTATAATTAGTAAATGTTTTAATTTCGGTTCATTCTTGGTTAAAAAAATAATAATAATCTTCAGGTTCCATTTGCAGAGCGAAATGAGAACAGTCCAGCATTTACAAATAATTCTTATTAACTCTGTTATTATTCTTGATTATTCAAACTGCTAACACTTTGCATTTTTTAATTATGCCTTTACTGTGTGACCAAAAATTGTGAATTGTGACTTTGATCGCGCTGGTGCCTCACACGCACATATCTGGAAACAGCAGTCGTTCACGAGCCATGCGGCGCGAGCAGCAGTCCACTTTGGCATATTTTTACTTATTATGATTTTTTTTCCGTCGATACTGAAACACGTGTGAAATCCAAAGCCTATTTTACCTCATGAATAAGAGTTTAGCTTCAAATGGGTAACATGTTTGGATTTGTCCCGAATGAGAGAGATAAGCCAAACCTTATGTATGGCTTTAAATTATTTTAAATTATTATTTTTGTTTTGTTTATAAGCCTATATTATTATATACTGCAATTATATTTATCCATTAGAATTATATATTTGCAATTCTTGTTCTGTTCTGATAAATTTGCTAAATTTAAAGGATTTGTTGTAAAGTGAAGGGAACTAAAAATATCCTGTTGGTACATTAGCCTATAGCATTATTAGGTCTGCCGTTATTATTTCTGAATGTAATAAAATGCAACTCTCACAAATTTAATTTATTTTTTAGCGTGTTTAAAAAAAATGTAGCGAATGAAAATAGGTGATTAATCGGTTAAAATGTGTTATTGTGGGTTAACAAATTAAAATTATATACTCAGGAACAGAGTATGGGCCTAATCTAAGCTATGTTGTTAACTATTTATAAGTTTCGTGTAGCTATAATTTTATCCAGCTTTATTTTTCCATTGCATCCGAAAATGACTTTGTGCATCACATTCACTCGCGCGCTCAATCTGCCTCCCGCGATGCTCAGCTGAGGACGATTTCAAAATGTTTGATATAAAGGTTGCTGTCACATTTTATACAGGAATTGTTCATTTAAAAAAAGTCAAAATATATTGTTAGTTTTATGCTAAGATGCAATCAAGGTCTTCAGATACTATAAAAGATACAAGTTCATTTAGACTATTTAACATGCACTGTGACATGTTACCGTTTCAACTTATAAACTCCTTGAGATTTTAAAGTCAGTTTAATAGTATTGAAATTCAAGTTAAATATGGTATTTTTTAAAAAAGGTTTTAATTGCTTAAATTATTTCTTTGAATTAATGTATCATGACTTTTTCATCATATCATTTTTTACGAGCTGTATTCGTTTTCCATTTCGGAAACCAAGCACACACTTTTTTTTTTCTTTTTTAAAACAATTAATCGCTCACATACCTCTAACAAGGTTTTATTTAATTTTTTTGGAGGAACGTGTCACTGTCAGGGGAGTCACATCATCATTAGAGTTGCAAATTAACTTCAGAAATGGAAAATAAGGACTAATAGAGGTTCTTTCTTTTATTCTTTATTTATAATGTTTATTCTTGAAGAAGAAAATAAGTATTTACTCTTTAAGAAAATAAGGGACGATCCAAATATTTGTAATGTACAATAATATAGGCCTATGTCTGTCCATGGGATTTTAAAGCATAACAACTGAAGGTCTATGAAACATTTCTATGATGCATTTTTTTAAACAATGGCACTTAAAGTTTTCAACTAAAATATTATTTCAACCACATAGCCTGTGAATAAATAAAAAGCATACTTTTCAATGAAAGAACACTGAGAGTGTAGGTTGCTTCTGGTGTTTGGATTTGTACTTCAATATAATGAGCTCCAAGTTTAAGAATAGCCTACAGTGTTTTTTTTATTTTTATTTTATTTTTTTATTATTATTACTCTATTTAACAGCATTAGCTCAATGAAATACATCTTCCTTCATGTAGACTGATTGTTTTCCCACCTTGCTAAATGTTGGGCTCATGATCAGTAAGTTGTATTTGCCTCAAACTGATTTTATAAAATCCAAACCGTGGACGGTGAAGCTGGGTCAGTTAGCGCGAGTCACGCTCTGTGAAGCGAGAGCAGCTGACGGAGGATTCCGCTTGGTCTTAAAGCCTTCCTCAAACGTCTACGTTCACAAACGTCTACGATTTTCTCAAAAATAATGATTAATTATCAATTGATAATTTGTTATTATTTTGGTCTAGTGATAATAATATGGGCTGCGAGAAAATAATGAATAAAAAGAGTAGGGCTGCTTTGAGTGCAGGCTTGTTTCAACCCAGTAACATGACAACACACCGTTCCTCACAGCTAAAAAACAGACCGAGTTCAGTTCATCTGGAGGGGGTTGGGGGTTTTGGGGGGGTTTAGTTCTGTATAGCTTGTGGGGGTCGAGATAAAGGTGTGAATCTCTTGGTCTTTCATATGCACAGTGTCTTATGAGGGTTTTATAGTTCCAGAACAGGTTTTTAGGAAATATTGGTTTTAAAACAACTTTAAAGAAAGGTTTGATCCACTTCAAATGTTGACTACTGTATAGCGCAATAAAGTTTATTAGTTATTATAACTTAATTACAGAGGAAGTTGCCTTAACTAAAAAAAAAATAAATATAATAATAATTAGGGCTGGGCGATGGCCTAAAAAAAATCCCCGATTTAAATCGATTTTTTTTTGCCTCCCTACTTAAAATCAATATTCAAATGACAAATAAATTGTTCAAAACAAGTTTTAATATAATTCTTTATCATTTACCAGTCAAATTTATAACTGAGTCAAGATGATTAAAAAAAAGCAGTAATGTTATTACCTTAATGCTGGAAAGACCTTTATTTTATTTAAGATAAACTCCTTTTTAAGATAAACTCCTTGAGAACTAGCCTGTAACGCTTGACTATTGCCGTCATTATAGTCTTCTGGTCGGAGAGATTATGTGTATCAAGCTATAGCTAAATATGTTTATCATGTGAATTATTGCTAAATATGCAGTTATATTACGGGCCGTTGGCATGAATTGTACTCGTGATGGAGCGGTGCTGGAGCACTCCTGGAGCGAGTGAAAACCATGGCGCTCCGACTTTTAAAAAATCCGCTCCTCGCTCCAGTCAGAATAACACCGCTCCGCTCATACTCTGCTCGGCAGCGTGTCTCAAACGCGCGGGGGAGGGTTGAGCCCAATCACAACTACGAGCCCTGAGTGGAGCGTCGGCCATTTTATTTTGTTGCGTCCATACAATATTTTTTAGAGTGTGAAATATAAATTTTCACAGAATGTAGCCTATTCATGAACAATATATTGAAGTTTTTCTAAATCCCAAACAGAGTCCAGACATCAGTAAAGTATCCGTTTATGAACATGTTTAATAGGCTTTTTTTTTTTTACAGACGTGACAAAAAACACAAGAGTTTTTATATATTTTGTAGACCTTATGTGATTTAAAATGCACAGACCAGAAGCAGCCAATATCTGCAGAGAAGGGTTGGCCATTCTCAAAACAGAATATTGATTTTATTTCAATTTTCGTTTTTGTGTTTCAGAGGAAAAATAAATGTTAAGACATCTCTCCATTACAGACCGTTCTGAAAGAAGAATTTATGCAAACGCATATAAAAATGCTTTAAAAAAAAGATTTTTTCTAGTTACTAGTCGTTCATTTTGTCATTATTCAACCAATCGCAGGTTTATATTAAATTTACATCTATACTCCATAATGAGCCTTAATATATTCCGCACTCAAGCACATGCATTAAGTTTGACACAAAACACAGGCAGAAGTAGCCTAATAATTGTGAAAAAGGAGACATTTTAATATTTATTAATAAACAAAATGATTTCTTGTCGGCTGCAAGATGAAATTCACAGTGCTGACTCTCTCCACATGGGATGCGCATTTAGAGAGAAATGCACCTTCACAGATTACACAATGCTTTCGTTTTGAATTGATTCGTTTTTTAAAAGACATTTCAAGCTTTCTGTAGATATATTTCTCATGTATGCGAGACACCACAATTTTCAGTTATTTCATTATCAGGAAAAAAAATCACGTGACCGAGAGGGCGCCTCCCTGTCATGCACGCGTAATAATTTTCGCACAAACACTTGAATATGAATATTAATTCACATTTTGCATATGCATTACAAAGCAATTTTTTTTTTTTTTACACGCAATTATCCAAAATAAAACCAAACAAGATTTGTAATGAAGATAAAATATGTAGACAAATAAGAATAAATGCTGCATGTGCACTCAGCAACATGCGCCGAGCAAACCTTGCACTCTGATATTTTACGGAATATTATACAAACCTGCATTTAAATGCGGCTACAATGTATTTATTTATTTATTATTTTTATTTTTATTTTACTTAAATTACATGAAAGCAAGTAAAGAAGACTGAAGTTGTCAATTAATTAAGCTCTTTTTTACATTGTGTGTATTTCGAGAACTTGAGTTTAATCATGAGGACGTTTTATTAATCAGTCCATTCTTTAATGATTTAGCTAAATCGTGCAGGTTTAATTTATTCGTTTCTTGTTTTAATTAGGCCTAAATAATGGGATCAAAATTATTCAGTGCCTCACGTTTTACTAAAATAAAGAAAATAATTTATAAAACACGCAAGCCTAGCTCACAATAGGCTCCCACTTTTAATGCTCAAATGCAAAGTAAACCACAATTTCTTTTTAATAATATAACACATAATTCATATTATATAAATAATACTGCACACTATTTAAATGTGTCAAATCTAAAATATGGTGTAGAGAAAAATTTAAATATTTGGGGGGGGGGGGGGGGGGGGGGTATGTGACGGGATGGGGGGCTTCTATGAAATTAGACTGCGTAGCCTATAATAAAAGATAATGAATTTCAAACCTGCACCAAACATATTTTTATTCAAAGATCAACAGTCTGTCATTAGTCTTTAGTCTGCCACAAAAAACAACATTAAAATCATGAACTCAAATGTCATAGTTTTTTTCTGTTTGTTTTTTTACAATGACAGTGCGTAAATCCGACCTTTCTGTATAGCCTAACGCTAATAAGCTTAAACGAAAATAGCGAAATAATTGTGTAGTGAAGTATTTTTTTTGCACACAGTGCCGCGAACGCAGCAACTTGCGCTCTCTTCATCAAGCCAGAGGCGTTTTTTGTTTTTTTGCTTTTAGCAGCGTTTCCGGTACACCAGCCATGCCAACGGAATGAATGAATATTAGATTATCAATGCATATCTAAATTCGCACCTAGCCGCCTACGGTATCTTTTTAGAACATAGAAAAAAGATGCTGCAGCCAATGAGCAGCCGGCAGGGGCTGGTTGCAGGACGACTCAACCTCCGCAGACAGTTTTTTTAATGTTTATCAAACAATTACTAATGATTTTTTTTTATTATAATTTTTGGGACAATTAGGGCCAGATTCGGGATTCGGGACAACAGTTTAGATTTCGGGACTGTCCCGAATTTTTCGGGACGTCTGGTCACCCTATCAGCGAGGCAAAGCTGACGTCTATTTGCAAAAATGTGTTTTGATGCGCTTGTTTATAAACTTGTGATTAAAGCACCACTCAGCGGTCAAAAGCTGCAAATGCACTTTGCAGACGCCGCGGCGGCGGTACGAGCGGCAGTAGAACCAACGTTTTGGATGGCCACCTACTGTATGCTTGAAGAAGTTGATGGTTGTGTGACAATGTCTTGCATACATTTTTGAAGTTCTGTGTTCTTCTCACACTTTTTTTGAAGTAGGAATGTTGAATGGTTTCAAATCTCAATGACCATAATAGAAACGAGTTAAAGGTTTAAGATTTGAAATTGGCGTGTAGTGTAGTGTGTAATGTTGTTTTGTTTTTTTTTATTTTTTTCAGGAGGAAGCTGCTTTTTTGTTTTTTGATGTTATTGTATTAAGACATTGAGATATGCAATCTGTGCTGTGGTAATCTTGGGAGCACACACTAGCTCAACCAGTTCTTTCAACTTAACAGTCAGTTGCCATACAGGGTGTTGTGACTCTACTCTGTCTCCAATTATGACAGGAAGAAATCTGAGGACACACCAGTTCTCAACTGCTTGACCACCTAACTTTCTGCCTTTTTCACATATCTGGGAGGGGGCAGAACCAGAATCAGAATCCAGATATTTGAATTGTGCAAGTCTCCTGTTCAGCTGTGTATATGAAAACTACTTCCTTTTTACGAAGTATTCCAAGAAAATGGCAAGATCAATAGCTACAAAGCCTTCAAACAAGTCATGGCCAAGGCATGGGGGAAGGCCAGGCTGAGCAACATGAAAATATTTGAGAGAGTTGAAAATGGAGTCAAACTTCAACCCATTAACAACATTTTCTTCGGTCGTACTTAGAGTTTCCACTGCCGCCTTATAGGACTCAAACTGTGCGATTGGGAAAGTCTACACACACATTCTGAAGTTCACTGTGAGATACCAAGCAATACCTACAGCAATGCTTGGCAGTACTGAAGTTCTGTGAGTAACCACCGATACAGTGGGACCCCAAATTATCACCGATAATAGCCACTATTGTTGCACGTACTATGTCACCTGAAGATGTCACAAATCCATGCTCTTCAAGTTCTTTGACATCTGCCAACAACTTAGCAAAAATCTTGGTTTGACCAAAATAGTTAAAGTCTCTCTCATAACACAAAAGTGATAACTGAATGTTATTAATGCATGAGTTGGCAAGTGTAAAATACACTCCAATCATTTTGTGTCTTTTTTTAGCTGACCCAAGGGGATTCACAATCTCAAAGGCATCCTGGTACAAGATAAGTTGGATTGTAATCTCAGGCTGCTTAAACAAGTCATTGGATTTGAATACAGAGCCATCACAGAAGAGTGTACATGCTGATGTCTGGCACACTGCTCCCACACCACTGGGTCTATTAACATGGTTTTTAAAGTGTTCTTCAATGAAATATACTGTGCATAACGTTGGTTTCGGTTCTCATCACGACCAAGACACATACTTTGTGGATGCACGTAGGAAATTTTTTTCTGATAATACTGTCTTCTTTGGTATTCTGTGGAAAGTAATGAATTACAAGCTGAATGTAAATCTTGGCCTTGCAAAGTCTGCACCACAGATTCAATATCAAATTGTGAGAGGTAGAGGTCAACTGATTCATCGGTTTTGCCGATTAATCGGCACCGATAGTTGATTGCTGGAACAATCGGTTATAGGCAAAAATCCATGCCGATAGTTTTCCGCGTTTCGTCCCTTGCTGGAGCGGCTGATAGTTTCCCTGGTTGGGTCCATTGCTGGAGCGTCTGAGAAGGCTTTGTTTTCATTATAAAGTGCAAGAGCGGCCTCTAGTGGTTGAAATCACTGACAGCACGTGCTGTTTGTTCAGACACGTGAAGTTGCATGATGAACAGAGCGAGAAACTTCAGACAGAAAATTCTGCCAAGCCTCAGATTGCATTCAATTACATTATATTCGCCTGAATTATTGTTAATGTACATAATTAATTGTATATTGAGCATTTCCATCGAAACTTTGTCTTTCTGTGGCTCTAATAAAGTCGGTATGTTTCATTTATAGAGCTATAATATAGATCGCGCTTTCCGTTTGCTCTGTTTTTTAAACACTGAACTTCAAACTTATCTTTGCCTCATTGTTCATTCTTGAAGTAAACTTGTGTCCGTTTGGTGAATAAATAAACAGTTTTAGACCGCTGCTGGAGTTGAACGCGACGCGTCCGGATGTGTGTGATACCGGTGAGTTCTCTTAGGCTGCATTTACACTGCAGGTCTTGATGCCCAAATCCGATTTTCTGACTATATCCGATTTTTTTGACGACCCGTTTACATCATCTTTTAAAAGTGACCCGTATCCGATTTTTGCATTTACACTATACACTGCTGAAACTACCAAACGTAGACGTTCTGACCCGGAAAAGGAAGTAAAGCAGCACGAAATACAATGGATGCAGATGCAAAGAATATTATACAGTGTTTTGCTTTCCACAATATTTTGAAAAGTCAACAAAAAAATCAGCAAACATTGGTCTCGTACGGCGGCGGCGGGAGAAAAAAGCGTTGAAACCGTGCCTCCCCATATCTCGTGAAATGTCTTCAAACACGGATTTATTTTCGTAACAACCCTGCATTTTTGCCTGCACTGTCTCTTCGCCCCAAAGACTTAAAAGACATGAAACCTTGGCATTGCTCCACTGTGTGTATCCTTCGTCCTCCATAACGCCTATAATAAGTCATGTGATCTCAGTTGGTGGTGTCCACCTGAGTTGACGTCACTTTTTAATGACGTACGACTCGCATTTACTGGGGAATATCCGATTTGTCTGCTTACATGGCACACGCAAATGCACGTATCCGATTCATATCCAATTTATTACCACATATGAATGAGGCCTGAATCCGATCTGAGAAAATCGGAATCCATGCGGTTTTTTCCTGCTTACACGTTCACCGGTCATATCCGATCTGTGCCACATGAGAGGAAAAAATCGGAATTGGGTCACTTAAACCATGCAGTGTAAATGGGGCCTTTGACTCAGCTGCTCTTTTATTTTGATTAGATAAATCACTTGAGTGTTCAATAACAGAAGCAGTTGAAGTATGAGAGTATACATTGTGCTGGGATAATTGAAGGGCCCTATGTTTTCCGCGATGCAGAAAACGCAGACGGAATCACTGAATCCATTCATAAAATGGAATTCACAGTTTAACGCGAGTGACGCTCACGGTGATTTCAGTGTCTGCTGTCTCACTAAATGAGGACGAAAACACATGAACAACATCTCCAGAACTGCTCTGAGAGTCACTTCATGACCATTTGACCTTTTGTTGATTTGAGCAAAAGCATCATATCACATGCACAGAACTGTAAAGGTATTCATTTATTTTGCAACCCGTCAAAATAAAAGTCAGATTTTGAAGTCTATTGTTCAGTAGAATGTACATAGTCTACTACTACTACTAAAATGAAACAAGCATTATTTTTTAAGGAATAATCACACAACATTTCTTCCATGTTTTAATTTTAATAGTAAATCCCCCTTGCTTGCCAAAAAAGTTTGCTTAATTTTAAGTAATTAAAAGACAAATAAAATTAATGTTTCTTGCCTTGATTTGATAACAATAAAAATGTAAATACACACAGAATTTTTGAGGGGAAAAAATCATTAGGCTTCTTTAAGAAAAAATAAATAAATAAAGTTGTTTTATGCGTTCAAATAATTAGACATGCTAAAACAGAATTTGGTGACTAAAAAAAAAATATGGTGAGAAACAATAAAACATATCATACGGCCCTAATCATGTAATTTTTGTTAAACTTTTATTAAACTTATTTGAAAATGTGTAAGTTTCATGATTTTATTTAATTAGACTTACTTTATGATTAATAAACTTTAATTTAACTATTAAAAAGGAGTAGAGTAAAATTAAAATGGAAAAAACAGAATCCAGAAAAAATAAATAAATAACAGAATTTGGAAATAAATAAAATGGTATTTAGGAAAAAATTTAAAAGATTTCATAGGGCCCTATTACAGTGTGGTAATTTCAACATTTACTATTACTATTACTATTATTATTATTATTATTATTACTACTACTACTACTTTTTTTTGTTTTTATTTTATTTTTATTTTAGTTTTTTTTCAGTATCCATTTTAAAAACTATTGGTTAATTAATCGGTATCGGCCAGTGTGGTCCAACCTAGCTATCGGTATCGGCAAAATCCAATATCTGTCGACCTCTAGTGAGAGGGCCGTTTTTGACTTGAGTATTTCCCTGGACATCTTCTGTGTGTACTGATGACAGATATAATTTAAACCACTAAATTCCTCCACAATCATCTGAATGGTTGACGATGGCACCAGGTATTTGGCTTGTCGCTGCATATAAAACAGGCAGAGATTTTTCATGTACAATGACTTTGCGTTACATTTCGTCAGTGAGTCTGTGAATTCACTTTCATCAACCTCATCCTCAGTAACATCAAAAATGCTGAAGAAGGTTGCTCAGATAAAGTATCCATAATCCGTAATTGTGCAAATGTAGAAGTCCTGTGCTTTCGTGAAACATGGGCAGTGAAACTTGATCTTAAACTGAAATTTTTGTCACATTTTTCAAAAGGACAACACACCACCTCTCCCTTGGCTAAATGTGACCTGAGATGAGAAAGGACATTGTTCATGTCTGTGAATTGTTGTTGACAGTCTGTATTGTTGCAAACAAACGTGCCTGTCGAATCATCAAAATGAGTATGTGGTCTTTTGTGATGGCGATAAACATGAGCTTTGAGAGCATTGTATTTTGAGAATTTACATTTGCATTCTGGGAAGCAACATGGAAATTCAGCATTTGCTTCATGTCTGTGTAAGATTTGATGATTAACATATCCCTTAACTGTCTTCAGAGAGCAATCAACAAAATTTGCACAAATACATCATCATCCATATGGTTAAACTGAAGCCTGTAAATATTCCAGTGAACCCAACTCCGCTCCGTGTTTTAGCTTATTTGCCATGTCAATGAGCATGTTTCCCGACCAAAACAAAAACACAGGGATTTTTTCCTTGAGGTATTTTGACGCTGTTTTGGAGCCATGATGTGCCACCTGCAGTTAACAGGCTGCTGCTTTGTCTCTTGGCTGATGCCGTTGGGACGAGGGCAATGATTGAGAAGCAGTTTGACCAATGGCATGCGTGAAGGCGGGACTTAACAAGAAAGGTCAAAACAGTGCAGAAATGCACACCAAAAAATGTCTACCATAGAAATCAAAAGGGGAAATTTCCTGCAACATTGTGAGGTCATCATACTGGGTAAATATGCTGGCATGTAATATTAAATATAAAATTGTAATCAACAAGTGTTACTGTATTTACGTTGTTTCTGCTTGGCCTTGTCAGTTGGTGAGGTCACATCACTAAACTGTCTGAAGAAGTAAGGTGTCGTGGACCATCATAAAATTTGTAAGTGCATTACATATTTAATGAACATTTTTTTTTAAGTAAAAAAACTATTTTTTTATGTAAGAAACACAAGAACATCTAAAAAGAGTAACATGATCAGACATGATAATGAATATAGATATGTGATGTATGATATATAACCATTTTCTCTTATTTTTTAAAGGCATCAACATGGAGATTGAATTGGAGACCATTGTTCTGTTCGAAGTGTTTGTGGAAGATGCAATGATGAAATTAATTTGAATGGTCAATGTTGTATTTTAAGCATATAACCAATGTTCAGATGATGGTACTGTAGCACTGTTTAAAGTTTTTAATATTGTTGTTATTTACAATGTTAACTACTGTAACAGAAGAAAATAAAGAGGGAAAAATACAAATGATTTTCTCTAATGACTTTTTGTGTGACATATAACATACATTTCATGAACTACATATAAAATTATTTGTAAGCCATAATCAAAATCAAAATGCTGTACATCCCTTTCAAAATTATGGTCTATCACAGTTCATTTTTTCAAATAACGGTCAACACATGTTATTTCAATTTACAGTCAAACTCTGTTAAATAATGATTAAAACATGATTTCAGTTTACAGTCAAAACATGCTTTATGAAGTAATGGTGTCAACATGTCATTTATATCTACATTCAAATCATGTTTAGTTAAACAACTGCTACACCATGTTTTTTTACATTTACAGTTAAAACATGTTTTATTAAATAAGGTTTTTAAACATGTTACGTGAACTTACAGTCCAAATAATGCCATTACATTTAATGGTCTATGCATGTATTTGCAATTATACAGACAAAATATGTTATTTCAGATTACGTTTTAAACATTTTATAGTACTGTATGGTCAATGTTCTTTTTTCATGTTGCTGTGTAAACATGCTACTTCAATTCATGGGGTTTTACCGTTATTTTCATTAATGGCAAATGTTTGGCACCCTGTGCTGCCATGCATTTGCTTGTATATTTTTTTTTTTTTTTTTTTACAGTGTGCCTTTAACTGAAAAATTAGTGTTTACTATTGCCATTTTGCATTATTGGCACACTATTTTCCTAATCAATATTGATCAGTTGCTTTGACACAATCTGTATTGTTAAAAGCACTATATAAATAAAGGTGACTTGACTTGGTTTTTATTCAATCGTAAATATATTAAGGTTTTTACAGTTTACTGTTAAAATATTTTTTTACAGCTTTTTTATTGTTAAACTATCACAACATCATATTGGATTTTGAAGTATTTACAGGATTTTATTGGCAACTTTAGTTGCCAGGTAAATATTGTACTTTGGTGAAAAAAAAAATTCTGAACAATGTATTTACAGGATTTTATCGGCAACTTTGTTGCCAGGTAAATATTGTACTTTAGTGAAATTACAAAATATTGCCTTAAAATAAATTACAAGTTTAATTCATTGTGACTGTAAAAATACTACAAATTACTGTATTTCATATACAGCAATTAACTGTAATTTGCTTTGTAGAATTATAATCCATTTATAATCCATTTTATAGAAATTAACAGTTTTACAGGAATTTATTGGAAAAAAAAATTGCCAGTAAAGTCCTGTAAATTTTACAGTATATTTTACAGTGTAATATACATGATGCTTCAAGCACTGGGTACTGCTAAATGGTTACAGTAATGCTTTAACATAAATGTAGTGCAAGTTCATGTGCCGTACATGTCTATTCCTCTGCTTTTGGATATCTGCCTTCAGGTTGTTCTTTTTTTTTCTCTGCTTTTGGATATTCTTTCTTTCTTTCTTTTCTTTTTTCTTTGTTCAGTTTCTTTCTTTCTTTCTTTCTTTCTTTCTTTCTTTCTTTCTTTCTTTCTTTCTTTCTTTCTTTCCCATACCAAACATTTGATAATATAACTGAATTGAACCTAGCTCAAGATGAGTACATTGCTCTGATAAATGTTTCATTGAGCACATTGCTCTGAACAAGTTCAATAATAAGCAGAATGAGCTAAATATTAACAGCAAAACAAACTCTGTTAAGAGGAGTTTCTGCAAATTCACCATAGATGTGAGAATCCAAAATGTACCCTAACAAAGGGAGCTTCTACAGTTAATTTAAAGAGCTTGTTCACCTATAGGTGTTTTTTATTTTCATCTCAACTGACCATTAATTTGAATATTTATCAAGGATGGTTATCACACTTGATCAGTGTTTGTATGTTATATAGAACAACATGAGTGTGAGTAAAGAATGAAAAAATTACAATTTTGGGTGATCTGATAATTTAATCTTGTATAATTTTTATAGTCTGTGTTAACTTCACTTATAATAACTTTTTCCACAATTTGGCACAAATGTGCTTAGGTGTTTGCAGACTTAAACCATTTTTTTGGCACAAATAGAAATGACACTGACCTCACAATGTTGTGCTGTGATTTTCCAATAGAGACTCTAATCTAAAATCTCCATCAGAGTCTGGGTCCATAAGGACAAACAGACAGTTTGACCCGAGTATAAATATTACTACAGAAATCCCATTAGCCTCAGACAGAGTTGAACACATTACCAGAAGATTTAATCTCTTTACTTACCAAGAACACACAAAGACTTCAGGTAATATATCATTTTAAAACAAAATGAACAACTAATGTTATTGTGAATGTGCTGTTTAGAGCTCAAGCGGACAGAATTCAGATGTGATCACAAGTGATTTATAGACATGTTTATTACAGTTAAAAATAACACTACAAACAAATGGAGAGGAAAGAATGAAATTTTGTTTGTTAATACTGGGTTTGTTTAAACAATGAATAACCGTCCTTATTTAATATATATATATATACATTGTATTATTGCTGTTGTTGTTTTCATGAAATCTAAGTCTACACTAACATTTTCACTACAAAGAACAAATAAGACAAGCCTTTCAGAGTAAAGGCATGACAAATTCCATTAGTATATTACATTTGGTCAAGTTGAAACTGGAGAGACTATAAAATTGCATCCTTATAGGTTAATACATACAGTATTTTCAACACTTGCCTATGGATTTGCTTGATTGAAACTTTGGGCCCAGAAGTGGTTTAGTTTTATCTTTCACAATTATTATGATTCATTTTCTGTTATTGTCAATGAAAATCAAAAGTTTTTTTTTTTTTTTTTACCAAAACAAATTTGTCATGACAAATAGGTTGTCGATTAGAATAGAGAAGAGGTCAATGTATTACTGGCGTACACTTCTATACTCAAAAGCAGTTAATTCAGTGCACTAAAGCTCTTTTCCATTGAGTTTTATTCTAATTTGTCTTTTCGTTAATTTATCTAAGATGGCATCTCTTTTGATGTACCTGAAGCAGCCGAGTTGCATCTACATATGTGCATGCCTGTGGGTGGCATATCTTGCTGTGGGAAATGCAGAGGTAATTGTACTCGCTTGGACAAAATGTAAAGTTTAACCAGCTGTGTTTTAAGAGACTAGGGACTTTTACAAATCTGTGGAAGATTTAATGAACCATTTCTTCAAAAATAGGGAATGTTACAACTCAAAGCTGATGAGATTAGGACTGTATCTGAAGAAAGTGTAAGGGCACCCAGAGGAATTGTGAATACTCAAGGTAAGATGCGACTGGAATTACACAATGTGAATGTGCTGTTTAGAACTCAGTGACATCACAGTGATGTTGCTCTGTACAAAAACCACTGTGAGGTATGGTTTAAGTGCAATTTTTAAATTATTTTTTAATTGTTTTAATTATTTTAAAGCCCCCTTGTAGTCATATTTTTATTCCTTAAAACTCATCTTTGTTGACATACTGAAATGTTTTTTTTTTCTGTAAAAAAATAACTTACCTTATAATAATTTGAATGTAATTCCACACCTAAATACATGGCTTCATGAATATGCAAATTAGTCCCTGCCTCTACTCAATCACACCAGCTTGGTCAGTGTAATGTAAAAACCCTTCCACACCAAAAGTGAAATTATTTGTGGCTGATGTAGATATATATTGATGGTCTTTTGTGTAGTAGTGTAAGTAATAATTTTTTTTATAATTTTTTTTATAATGATTGTTTTGTAGAAGCTTTTTTGTATTATATAGGGAAATAGTGTCAAAATAGTGTGCCATTCTTCTGGCCAGACGAAACCAGCAGTTTAACAGTGACTTGCTGCCACCTAGTGGTGGTTTTAATTTTGCATTTAAGGTACCTTATTATTTTTAAAATAATTTCAAACATCAGTTTTCAATGTTTTATGTTTAAAATATCAAAACATTATTTATGCATTTGTAACTGCAGATTAAAGTATTCCATGTCCACTTCTAATGTAGCTAAAGATTTAAGATAAATTTTGTTGATTTCATTTGCTTGGTAACAGCCTTAATGCAAGAATTTGACTCAAAAGAACGTAATTTTAGAAAAAAATGGCTTTAAGGTAAAAATGCCCATAAACTTGTTGGAAATTATTAATTTGTATCACTGTTGTGAACTGAATATACAGAATATGTAGAATATCAAAACAATCAGGAGACAGCTGTTCATGGGTAGTCCCTAATATTATTAATTTTAGTATTCATTTTATTTGTGTATGCCTTAAAAATGTCTAAAAAAGCTTAAAAATCCTGAAGAAACCATGTAACGCCCTCTGAGTTCAGAAAAAGTAATTTTTGGAGCTTGATTAAATAAATGCTTTGTTTATAATAAAGAGGATGTTTTAAGCTATGAAACTTTCAGGATGAGTAGTACAAAGACCTCTACAATGCCAAAGAAACAGGCAAATTTAATTTCTCATGTCATGACCACTTTAACTGAGATCAAGTGTTAGACAGTGTTTTAGGTTAATACATGCAGAGGTTTTTGGTCTAATAATTTTTTTTTTTTTCTCAGAATTTAGTTGTAGGAAATTACTAGTGGGCTTAATCTGTGTTATTTTAATGTTTTGGTTTTTTTTGACCTAAGAGGCACTGATGCTGATGGTGTTTGCATTCAAGCATTTCAGTGGGCTTAAATAGCTCACCCTTTACAGCAGATTTAGTTCATAAACAAATGACAGTTTTGACCTAAATATGGGTTTCAGTTACAATAATTAATCCTAAAATTCGACATTAGTAACTTACATTTAGCAGCATCAGATGGGCGCGCGCTCACAAGATCTCTCGGTTCTTACTTTTGAATTCAGTTCACCTGAGACTCACACTAAATGGTTCATTTGAATCAGGAGTTGTCGACTCGAGAACAGCTGCAATCAGAACATTCTAATTAGTGAATGAATCATTTGGTGTGATTTTGCGAACCAATTTAAAAGGTTCATTGAAAAGAATCAGTTCGTTCTTGTAATTGAAACCGCTTCTGCGTGTCGGAGCATGTGATATATATATATATATATATATATATTATATATATATATATATATATATATATAATATTTTTTTTTTTTTTTTTTTATTATACCTTTATTTAACCAGGAAGGTCCATTGAGATTCAGAATCTCTTTTACAAGAGAGACCTGGCCAAGGTAGCAGCCAATCACAACAAATGCATACATAACAAACACCAAATTACATTTTCACGATAAGACAAAGAGTACAAAATATTAAAATAACAAAAAATATAAAACTCCAATGAGACTTCTAAGAAAAACAAGAACATGTCTCCATCACAACACTCTTTACAGTAGTTTTAAATTCAATTTATGGACATAAGGGTTTCTAACTTTAGGGCTGTTTTTGTAGATTATTCCACCCCCAAGGTGCTAAATAAGAAAAGGCAGTTTTTCCCAATTCGGTTGTTACTCGTGGCACATTAAAAAGCAACCACTTTGAGGAGTGTAGCTGATAGTACCAGCGCAACAGAGAGGAGGTTACAGAGGTACAGTGGAAATTTGCCAAGTATAGCTTTATAAATAAAGATATACCAGTGCGGTGTCTACAAATTTTAAGTGATGTCCAACCAATTAAATCATAAGAATTCAGTGATGGGTAAGGGACTTTGTATTTGTTATGAATCGTAGTGATGCATGGTAAACTGAATCTACATGACGCAGGATGAAAAATGCAGCATGCATGTACAATATATCTCCATAATCAATTACAGGCAGAAAAGTAGCTTCCACAAGTTTCTTCCTAGCACTAAAAGTAAAGCAAGATTTGTTTCTATAATAGAAGCCGAGCTTGACTTTAAGTTTCTTTACTAAAGCATTAATATGTTCATTAAGGAAAGCTTATCATCTATCCATATCCCCAAGTACTTGTATGAAGACACTCTCTCAATTGATTTCCCATCTAATGACAAAATGCCACAATTGTCGAGTAGCTGTCCTCGAGCTTTTGAGAAGACCATAAACTTTGTTTTCTGTGTATTTAAAACCAATTTTAGACTCAATAAGGTTCCTGCACTGCTACTGAAATGGTAGAAGCCTGGTTGTAAACCACTGTATCATCAGCGTATAAATGTAATTTGGCTTGGACATCTCTATCCAAATCATTTATAAAAATTGAAAACAGAATGGGTCCTAAGATTGATCCTTGAGGGACACCTTTAGTTATCTCAAGAAAATCAGATTTATACCTTCAGCATAAACACATTGAATACGATCTACCAAATACTTCTGGAACCATGCAACAGCCTTCTCACTTAAACCACTGAACGTAGTTTGGTCAATAACAATCATGATCAACCCGAATCAAATGCCTTAGAAAGATCAACAAATAATGCAGCAGAATGTGCTTCTTATCTAAGGCCCCAATATATAATTTGTCACTAATGTAGCAGCAGTGATAGTGCTATGGCCACTTCTGAACCCTGACTGAAATTATTTTGAAAAAAATATTTTTGTCAGTCAAATACGTGTTTGAAACTGTACATTCACATGATTCCAAGATCTTTGACAAAACAGAAAGTTTTGATATTGGATGGTAATTATTAAATTCTGATGGGTCTCCACCTTTATGTAAAGGGAGAACATAGGCTGCTTTCCAACTTTTAGGAATGGAGTTAGAAAGTAAGAAAGAAAGAAAATATGCCACTTTTAACAGAAGGGGATCCAGATTATCTGTACCTACTGACTTTTTGTGATCAATGTCTCTGAGGGCTTTATGAACTTCTGAAACTGAAATCGGTTTAAAATTAAACAATTCCCGATTTAACATTTTCAGATGCTGACATGGCTGGACATGGGACAGATTTATTTACGGTTTGATTAAATATGAATCCAGCCTGAATAAAGTGTTTATTAAACTGATTGACTATGACTGCTTTATCTTTATTCATCTGACCACCAATAAGAATCTGATCTGGGAGGTTTGAGTGCACACGTGCACCCGACAAAGATTTAATTGATTTCCAAAACTTTAAAGGATTGTTTAAGTTTTCTGTGGTTGACTTAAAAAAAAACTCAGATTTGGACTTTCTAATCATCAAAGTACACTTGTTTCTTACAGTTCTAAATGCAGTCCAATCAGCAGAAGAGTCGGAAAATCTGGCTTGTGTCCACATTTTATTTCTCAAACAGATTAGCTCTGATAGGCTGTCTGAAAACGTCTCAGGTTACGAATGTAACCATGGTTCCCTGAGTAGGGAACGAGACACTGCGTCCTCTAGGGGTCGCTATGGGGGAACACCTCGTCGTGACCCGTGTCTGAACCCAACAATGAAAAAACACCAACGAGTTAGCCGGCGACAGCCTCTGACGTCACTACCGGTGCGACTATAAAACAGGCACCGGGAAAACACTGCGTCCGAAGCATGGCAGGGAGCTAGAGGACGCAGTGTCTTGTTCCCTACTCAGGGAACCATGGTTAGCATTCAGTAACCTTTTGAGACTTTCCTTTCAAGGGAACTTTGAACTGCGTCCTCTAGGGGTCGCTATGGGGAACAGTATACCCACGCCGCCATGCTGAGGGGGATGTGCAGGCCAGAATCATGGGAACACTAAGTACCAACTCTACCTTTCAATGGGAGTTGCCCCCGGGACGTTTAGACGGCTGTCTGTGACAATACCCCTTACGGCCAAAGGCCTAAGCTACATACCCAACTTAATTGTTAGGTCCTCGGCCCGGTGGTAGAGCTAAATGCTTGGAATCAGGAAAGATTCCTTTAAAGGGATACGGCTAGGAACCTAGCATTTTATACTAAGTCTTGTTTGTCACACAGGGGCTACAGCTTGCTTCCACAAAAAGCTTGCTGAAGGAGCTGTCTCAACAGATCTCCAGTAGCAACACCCCTGTTTAGATAGGTATCCGAGGATACATGGGTGGAGTGGCGCCCAAGATGAAACGGGGCTTTTACCACTCAAGAAAGGGCACGAAGCAACCGCGCGAAGCCCTCACCATATAGGATTTTAGAAAGAACGCAGAGACTAATGTGCGAACTTACCACAGTGTGGATTTCAGAAAGTGTGCAAAGACTTCACGTGCACACTTACCATAGCATGGATTTTCAAATACTGTTCTAAGGAAGGGCTCTCGTGGCACTCTGATAGAGCAGCTCATAGAAGGAATGGTGCATCTCAAAACAGTATGCTTGAGAGTCATCAACTCGATCTGTGGAAATAATGCTGGAGCGCTCTGGGGAAAAAACAGTGAACTCAGTCTCATATGAGAGGAGAACTCCTGAATCCAGAGTAGCGCGCTCATAGGCGACCCCTTCTTGGAAAAGGGGAGCGCTGCTAAACTACCATGAGAATCGCCCGAATAGGCCCTCATGTTGAGGGAAGCGATGCTTGAAGTGTATAAACGAATACACACTGGCTGAATGGAGCCCAAGGAACCAAGGTCTAATCATCTCAAGAAAGGGAATGAGGCGGAGCGCGTAACCCTTACCATACAGGATTTCAGAAAGTGCGCAAAGTGTTCACGTGCACACTGACCACCATGTGGTTTTCAGAAAGTACACAGAGCTTAGCGTTTGTACCTAAAGGTTCCTAAGCATCGCAGAGGCGCTGAACCGCATGGGAGAGGCAAGCTCAAATTTTACAAACCTCTAGTGAGGGGAGCATCACCTGAGGCAGCATATACAAGAAGACTTCTGTAACTGCCACCTTCACTTCCCGCTGGATGCGACAGCACTCAGCGGCCAGGAGACCCTTAGGGTGACCTGGCTGGACATCCATGAAATTCCTGCAGTGCTGTGCCAGGCCTGATGATCAAGGAGGCTCCCGCAGAACCTGTGATCTCAGCCGCCTAATACCGGAACATGAAGCCGGATGGCTGGTGCTGACGATGTTTAGTAAATACTGTAACTGAGCACTGCAAAGGAAACTCACAGAGTTTATTAGTAGACACATAACCACCAGCAATTTACACATAAGTATATACAGAAAGGGTTATTTTTATACTCCCACCCTCCTGCACTGGAGCCCCGCTCAAGGGGCGCCTCTTTTTAGTCCGGACCATCAGTAAGGTGGTTGCTATGAACATAGAACCAGCCAAAAACATTATAGGTCCAGCATAGGAGACGGTTATGCATTAGAGGTTTCCACCTAACCTTGATCAGGTGGAGAGCTGGTGGTTACAGGGGATTTAGGAAGGGGAGGATAAAAGCAGAAGTTAAAAATCCCTAAAGGGAACGAGTAGATACCTCAGTATCACTTTGACTCAGACGAGAACGCTGCCTTGTCTGGATCACATCCCTTAGGTTCTGCTTACCTCCTTGTGACCCACCAATTCCTCTTAACCCTGCCCGCAGGTGGGGGAGGAGCGTGAGTCGCGACACTAGCCTTCTGTGCCCGTCTTTGATCCTCAGATCGAGACAGGCCAGGACCCCTATGTTGTTCGGGCTCAGACCTGGACCTTCGTGGAACGAAGGATCTGAAAGCAGCGGAGTGCGCCTTCGTCTCCCCGAACTTCTCGATCACCGTCTCAACGGAAATACCGAAAAGTTCAGAAGGCGAAACCAGCTCGGCTACTTGATCAGGAAAAAGGCCTTTGCCTCTATCCAGGTCTCTTAGCAGATCAGTCTGATATGCTTGAAGCATTTATTTTGTAATAAAGCCACAGCCTGACCTGCTGCTGTGCGTATGCCCTTGCATTTAAGCGAGATGTATTTCTTGAAAGGTCTTAGATGTCAAGAAGGGAGATTAAGAGAGGATGTCTCCCCTGCAGAATGAAAGCTCTTTCTACAGGGGGCATCCTCTCATAGCCGTATTGCGCATCGCCTCGATGTCGGCAAAACTCTTATGCCGAAACCGATGGATGCGAGAAGAAAATGGCCTATTTCATTTCCTTTCGATCTCTGTATGGAGATCAGGCAGAAATGGAAGGCTCACCTGAGCTGGAGGGCTATGGTCGGAAAGATAACGCTTATCGAGGCACCATCCATAAACTCCAACAGCTCTACATACGCAGGGCAGGAGAATTGAGAAGGCTCAGCCTCAGCTTCTTCACCATCCTCAAATATCTCCTGCTTTTCCTGGGTAAAAACCCAGCAGAGCACTAACCTCAGTATCAGAAAGTGTTAAAGATATAACATCATCCTCCCGAGGCTCTCTCTCGTCCGCCGCCATTATGAGAGCGAAAGGGAAAGTCCCTCTCTAAATCATTCAGACAGATCCACCTGAAATTTTCACGAGCTCATTCTCCTCCGTGCCTCAGCAGCGGCGGGTCCTGAACCGCGGGAAGCAGATGGCTGCCTTTTTTTTTTCGGAAAGAGAGATGAACGAGTGCGGAGCTTTTTCCTTGAAAAAACACTCGCAATGCACGCAGATTGCCTCCTCAAAGACATCGCGTGCGTGCTCTTTACCCAAACAAATGACGTAAAGATCGTGTGTGTCATCGGGTGTCAAATAACGCCGACACGGATGCACACATCGTCTAAACGCTTGCTAGTAGTCGCCATGATAGACAGAGAAAGAGCGCTCTTACCGGTACTTTCAGTTGCATGTTTCAAACTAAACGGTCAGTTTTGAAGACGAAGAAGAGAATGACATGTTTTCCCAGTGCCTGTTTTATAGTCGCACCGGTAGTGACGTCAGAGGCTGTCGCCGGCCAACTCGTTGGTGTTTTTTCATTGTATCCTTCAGACACGGGTCACGACGAGGTGTTCCCCATAGCGACCCCTAGAGGACGCAGTTCAAAGTTCCCTTGAAAGGGAACCAATGATTGTCCTTACCACTGATCCTAAACTTTTTGATTGGTACGTATTTATTTACAATGGAAATAAAATTTGAATGAAAAAAATCCCATGCCATTTCAGCATCCGAAAACAAAGACACCCTGCTGACTTCACTATGATACAGATCATGCAGAAAAGCCTGTTGTTCAAAACTTTTGAAATGTCTTTTTAGGATCATGCGTGGTTTTTTTTTATTGGTTTTTTTTTTTTTTATTAAAGAGGCTGCTTAATGGTGGTTGATGTCGTTATTAAATACGGCAGTTGAGGTATATTTATGAACTGAGTTTGTTACGATTAGATCTAGGAGAGTAGATTTTATTTATGCTTTGGGATTTATTCTTGTCGGTTCATTAATAAGTTGCACTAAATTTAAGTCATTACATAAGTCTTTAAAACAATCAGAGTTCCAAGACAGCCAGTCCCAATTCATATCACCCATAAGAATAAATTCAGAGTCATTAATTTCATGTAATATTTCGGATATAGATTGGAAAGCATCCTTTGAAGCAGATGGAGGTCTATAGCACACAACTACTGTAATATCAGCGTCTTTTGAAATATTCACTTTCACGGTCAAAATTTCAAACTGTTTAGCTTTAGTTAGTGACTGGGTTACCGAGCTTATAAACTTGGATTTCACATATATGGCAACCCCACCTCCTTTGCCAACCCGATCAGTTCTATAAACTTTAAAACCTTCAATAGAAATGAGTTCATCATATACAGATTTTTTAAGCCAGGTTTCAGAGATAATAATGATATCAGCATTGGTTGTATTAGCCCAGATCCTAATCATATCCATTTTAGGGACTAGGCTTCTAACGTTTAAATGTATAAAACCAAGGCCATGTCTGCTTTTGAAATCTGAAGGAGTGGCTAAGGATTGCAAATTATTAAAAAGACCAAGAACAGGACCAGGATTGGGCTGAACATTACCAGATAACATCAATAAAAGCATAATCAAAACAACGTAGTTTTTGTTTAGCTGGGTAATATTTATCATTACCACTGTCCTCTATGAACTGAGAAAAAGAGTAATCTGAGACAGTAAAATGATCATTAAACAACAGTAAGTTCTGGAGATACAGGGTGTTATTAATTTGTGAACTTTTTTTTGGTTACACAGGTTGATTTTCTGGCGGTACATCTCATAATGACTTGTAGATGAAATTGAGAAATGACCGTAATTTAACTGTATCAGTATACTACTTCTCATTTTGGGCATATTAAATTCATCTAATATAGGGATGGACTGTAAAAGTATGAAGAGTATAAACAAATGCATGATGTCAAGTTACCAGGTTTAGTTGAAGACAGCTTTAACAGGGGTGAATAATAGCTTGGATTCAAAAAGTCAGGGCTATAGGATGGAGGCTAGCAGGGAGGCTTCCAGGTGATAGCTAGCAAGCAAGGCTAATAGTAGCAGGCTAGGAGTAGGGCTATCAGAACAAAACTAGCAGCAGGGCATCCAGGTGGTGGCTAGCTAGTGGGGCTAACAGCAGAGAATCCAGGTAGTGGCTAGCAAGTGGGGCCAGCAACAAGGCATCCGGAAGGTGGCTAGCAAGTGGAGCTAGCAGCAGGATCCTGGTGGTAGCTAGCAAGGGCAGCTACCAGCAACAGGCTAGCAACAGAGCATCCAGGTGATGGCTAGCAGGCAAAGCCACCAGCAGCAGTCTATGAAGCAAGGCTACCAACAGCAGGCTAGCAGCAGAGCTACCAGTAGCAGGGTAGCAGCAGGGCATCCAAGAAGCGGCTAGCAAGCAAGCAAGCAGGACTACTGACAGCAAGCTAGCAGCAGTAATTCCAGCAGCAAGCTAGCAATAGATCATGCAAGTGCTAACTAGCTGTAGGGCTAGCTGGAGCAGGCTAACAAGCAGGGCTACCTGTAGCAGGCTGCTAGCAGGGCATCCAGGTGGTGGCTAGCAAGCAGGGGTACCAGGTGGTCAATGTCCGCTATTAAAATAATCCCAGCATGGAAGAGAATGTCATGTTTCTCGAGAGTATACTCATTTGAGTTTAAAAGACATAAAAACGACATAAAACATCACAGAAAAAAACTAAAATCTTGAGATCTCAAACACTGAGGTCCACACATAGGTGTGGCTCGGCTGCCATCTTGGACTGACAATTATAAGGAGTAACAATATGTTTTATTAAATGTAGTGAAGTAAAAAGTACGATCTTATGCTTTGTAATGTAATGAAGTAAAAGTAAAAGTTACTAAAAATAAAACTGATGTAAAAGTGTAGTGATAGTTGAAAAATGTACTTAAGTACAGTAACGAAGTAAAGCTACTCCGTTACTGACCACCACTGCTTCGAAGTGTTTGAAGTGCAAAGATGACAGCAACAACTCCTCAGTGAAATGAGAGGTGGGAGGGGGAGTAGAAGAGCAGACAGGCAGACTGAGAGGGGATCCCTGAGTTTTTACATGTTTTACTTTCGGAAAACTTTACTTTCTTTCTCTCTCTCTCTCTCTATCCACCCCCCCCCCCACACAGACAGACTATACCAGACTATAGGAACAAAGGAGCAAGGGAGCTTTAGTCATGACTAAAAATATAAAAATTTCATACATTTTACCAGGAATGTGAAAAAAGTATATAATTTAACAGGCCAAACGAGATGGGCTATTGGGGACCCCAAAATGTCCGGACATGTCATTGACATGTTTTGTTCAGACTTTCCATAGGCACAATTCCATTCAATTCACATTATTTTTTTTACAAGAACGCACATAAACATTACAGGCTAAAAGAGACGTATCCTCATTTTAAAGAATATGACAGCATGTTACTGAAGCAAATCATTAATTTTAAACAAGTATTCAACATTTATTTAAGTTTATTGAACTTATAAAACACATCGTAATAACAAACATGTTATTATAGCAAAGTAAATCGTTTATCATGCATTTTAATCATGTATTCAAAATTTATGTTTATTGAACTTATAAAACACATTTTCAGCAAGTATTTTAAACAAAAAAAAATAGTTTTTCAATAAAAATGATTTACATTATTTTGGGGCCAATGTCGTTCATGCCTTCAAATGAAATATTTACAAAATGTACAAAAGTTGGAAAATTAAATCATGCTTTGAGCTCTTCTCACTGACAGAAGTGAAATGTCAGTCCGAGGTGATCGTGCTGACACATGCACACACACACACACACAACCCCCTTGTTTTTTTGTTTTCTGTGAACAGTCCATATGCTGCTCCATAAGTGATGATTTTGTACAGTACAAACTTTATACCTAGCCAGCTTGTTTTATAAAGGAACATATGTATTTTAAAGAAGATGGTAATTTATAAAATATGTGACTATATATAACCGTATGCTTCTGTGGTCTGCGTTGTGTTGAAAATACTGAAGAACGACAGGAGAGCGCCAGATTGGGTCTGCATAGAGAATGTATTTTTGTATAGACAGATCGTCACAACAGCTTCAGCTCACACATCAATAACACTCTTCCGTTCAGGAGAGAACAGGAAAAAAAAACGATAAACGAAAATCAAGGCCAAAGTAAAACAAGGAGAAAAAGCAGTAACTCCGTACACAAACTTATACAGAGGAGCATATGAAACGCGCAATATTGATTTTATAACAACTTAAACACAAAAATATGGTTTGTCAATGCATACCTGCATAGAGAATGTATTTTTGTATAGACAGGTTGTCACAACAGTTTTAGCTCACACATCAGTAACACTGTCAACAAAAATAACATCCCAAAGTGCACCAATTCACATCAATAAAACATGTATGTTAAGTACAGTAGGTAGACAACCAAAATGGGTAATACCGCCGCCGCAGGGCCACGGCGTTAACTGCAAGTCAGTCGCGTGTTAAAATCATTCGCAAAACTACTGCTAGGTGGTGCAAAGGGACGGATTGCGAACTGAATGTAATTGTAAGATGAAAGGAAGACTTTAAACAACAATAACATTATAATATACATTATAACATCCTTAAAACCCATTAAAAAAATAGGATAGTCTTAGGCTACAGTCTACTAATCAAAACATACATACATGTTCATTACATACATACATATACATATATATATATATATATATATATATATATATATATATATATATATATATATATATGGATTAAAAGCTAAATGTTTTCATTTCGGTTCATTCTTGGTTAAAAAAATTTTTTTTAGCTTCAGGTTCCATTTGCAGAGCAAAATGAGAACGGTCCAGCATTTACAAATAATTCTTATTCACTCTGTTATTATTCTTGACTTTTCAAATTGCTAACACTTTGCATTTTTGAATTATGCCTTTACTGTGTGACCAAAAATTGTGAATTGTGACTTTGATCGCGCTGGTGCCTCACACGCACATATTCATTGGAAACAGCAGTCGTTCACGAGCCATGCTGCGCAAGCAGCGGTCCACTTTGGCATATTTTTGCTCATTATGATTTTTTTTCCATCGATACTGAAACACGTGTGAAATCCAAAGCCTGCTTTACCTAATGAATAAGAGTTTAGCTTCAAATGGGCAACATGTTTGGATTTGTCCCGAATGAGAGAGATAAGCCCAACCTTACCTTATGTATCGCTTTAAATTATTTTTAATTATTGTAATTATTATTATTTTTTTTATAAGCCTATATTATTATATACTGCAATTATATTTATCCATTAGAATTATATATTTGTAATTCTTGTTCTGTTCTGATAAATTTGTTGAATTTAAAGGATTTGTTGTAAAGTGAAGGGAACTAAAAATATCCTGTTGGTACATTAGCCTATAGCATTATTCGGCCTGCCGTTATTATTTCTGAATGTAATAAAATGCAACTCTCACAAGCGTAATTTATTTTTTAGCGTGTTTTCGTGTATGTTTTTATCCAGCTTTTTTTTTCCCATTGCATCTAAAAATGACTTTGTGCATCACATTCACTCCACGCGCTCAATCTGCCTCCTGCGATGCTCAGCTGTGGACGATTTCAAAATGTTTGATACAAAGGTTGCTGTCACATTTTATACAGGAATTGTTCATTTAAAAAAAAAGAAAAGAAAAGAAAAAGAAAAAAAAATCAAAATATATTGTTAGTTTTATGCTAACATACAATCAAGGTCTTCAGATACAATATAAGACACAAGTTCATTTAGGCTATTTAACATGCACTGTGACATTTTACCGTTTCAACTTATAAAACTCCTTGAGATTTTAAAGTCAGTTTAATAGTATTGAAATTCAAGTTGAATCTAGTATAAAAAAGGTTTTTTATCCTTAAATTATTTCTATGAATTAATAAGTTAGCATGACTTTTTCATCATAGCATGTTTTCTGAAACCAAGCACCCACTTTTTTCTTTTTTTAAATTTATTAATCGCTCGCATATCTCCTACAACCTACAAATAAGGGCTAATAGAGGTTCTTTCTTTTATTATTTATTTATAATGTTTATTCTTGAAGAAAATAAGTATTTATTCTTTAATAAAATAAGGGACAGAATAAGGGACGATCCAAATATTTGTAATGTACAATAATATAGGCCTATATCTGCCTGCAGTTAAAAAGTTATATTTGTTTTGATTCACCCATTTATGTAGGATACAATTATTCTAAAAATAAAAATAATGTCATAAAAAACTACATCTATTCTGAAAAAATTTTTACCATTATAGAATTGGGGTAGTAATTTAGGAGGTGAAAATACAGTGAAATTACAAATGGCATGAGATTTTAAAGTATGACAACTTAAGGTCTATGAAACGTTTCTATGATTCATTTTTTTAAACAATGGCACTTAAAGTTTTCAACTAAAATATTATTTCAACCATATAGCCTGTGAATAAATAAACTGCATACTTTTCAATGAAAGAACACTGAGAGTGTAGGTTGCTTCTGGTGTTTGGATTTTTACTTCAACATAATGAGATCCAAGTTTAAGAATAGCCTACACTAGTTTTACAGCATTTAACAGCATTAGCTCAATGAAATACGTCTTCCTTCAGGTAGACTGAATGTTTTCCCGCCTTGCTAAATGTTGGGCTCATGATCAATGAGTTGTATTTGCTCAAACTGATTTAGTAAAATCAAACCGTGGACGGTGAAGCTGGGTCAGTGAGCGCGCTCGCTGTGAAGCGGGAACAGCTGACGGAGGATTCCGCTTGGTCTTAAAGCCTTCCTCAAACGCCTACATTCACAAATAACAATGATTTTCGCAAAAATAATGATTAATTATCAATTGATAATTTGTTATTATTTTGGTCTAGTGAAAATAATAATATGGGCTGCGAGAAAATAATGAATAAAAAGAGTAGGGCTGCTGTGACCCAGCTAACAAAAAAAGGTCCCCAGGACGTCCCCTAAACGGCCTCTGCGAACGTCCCCCGGACGTCAGCGTGTAGGGCCCCCTTGACGTCGAACGGACGTTCGCGAAGACGTCCTCCGGACGTTCACGGGGACGTTCATAGGACGTGCAGCGGCCATTCGGGACGTTTAGGGGACTTTCGCTTTAAATCCTCAAATGTCATTTTATTTTACTTTTAGGCTAACCAAAGAAAATAGACACATGCAAATAGTTGGAACATAGTAGGCTACATTTTATTTAAACAATTTAAAAGTTTTTTTCTTATTATTTTTATTACATGTTAAGAAATAAAAGATATATACAACTAGATCAAAACAACGTATAGTATATGTATATAGGATTGCAAGAAAAAAGAATGTATAATTAAAATGAATAATGTATATTTAAGCAAAAAAATAAAGAGAACAACTGCATCTAAAGATCAATGCTACAAAAAACAACAGGTTCAATTTTAAATGACATAACTATTAGGCAAATTAAAAATTATTTTATTTGTAAATTTTTCCTCCTGGTGCGTGGGTGGGTCAAGCAAAGCAGCTGTGTTTCTGCGTTATTCCGATGGTAGCTCCTGTTGGCTTCTGACCTAAAACAACGAAAGGAACACATTCATGTCATAAAACATATCTAATATGTTTTCTTGCAATAAAACCACAGCAAAATTCTGCGTTAATACTGAAAAGCATCCACTCAAATCTTTTCTAACCTGTTAATTTAATTTGTAAAGGTAATCATCAAGTAAAATAAAATGACATTCGAAGACGTAAAGCGAAAGTCCCCAAAACGTCCTGAATGTCCTCTGACCGTCCTGTGAACGTCCCTGTGAACGTCCGGAGGACGTCCGCGCGTATGGCAAGCCAAAGTAGTCATAAACGCCTGTTCGGGCGTCTGATTGCACACTGACACGTCAAAAGCGTGCGATTTAACAGCGAAACGCACGTCCTTGACGCGTGATTTGCCATAAAAACGCACGTTCTTAGCGTGCGCTTTGGGATTGCGGAAAACGCGCGTCAGAAACGCGCGTTTTTGTGTATCAAAACGCGCGTCCTTGACGTGTGATTTGCTGTAAAAACGAGCGTTCTTGACGCGCGCTTTGGAGTCACCAAAACGCGCGTTTTTTGACGTGCGTTTATCATTATAGAAACGGGCGTCCAAGACGTGCGTTTTGAGTCGGACAAAACGCACGGTTTTGAACGTGTAAACAGGTCAACCAAACTGGCGGTGTAAACGTTCTTTCTTAATATCCAAACAGGCGAAAGGAACGTGCGCTCTCCTAGTGTTTTTCAAAATGGCACGTCGAAAGCGTGTGCTCACTTCATAGGGCAGGTGTCTGTAATGCTTTGTCCGCTATATATGGGGGATTACGGTAAGGCATTGCTGCCGCATACATTTTTTTTTTCCACGGTCATAATGAGGTGTAGGCTATGTTATGTCGTTTAAACGACGCATTTTAATTTAATGTGGTTAAGCTTCATTAAAGAAATGGGTCTGATACACTCTATATTATAGATCAGTGGTGTGGCACAGTTTTACATGAATGTTGTTCATTTTAGCTGCTATCTAACGTTACCTCTGTAGCACCTTGATGACCACCAATACATAATAACTTGTGGGAATGTGATATTATGTCGTGGCCACAAGATAATTTTGTCGAGGTCACACATCCTTATGTCATGGCCTCAAGATATTATATTGAGGGAACATGACATTTTTCTCGTGGCCACGAAATTTCATGCGTAAACAAACCTGTTTAAATTTAACATATATATTTCATTTTATTTCGGCTAAATAATAGACCCATAATTATAAGTACAATAGTGTTCCGTTGGGGAATTAATCATCCCTGTAGTAATGTCACGTTTGTAAATGAAAACACAACACGCTCATTTATCATTTATCTGACAATTAAGCCAAGAAAGTTTTGACTTTATGATTGTATTTATGTCCATGCGTGATGATAAATGACCATGTTGTGCTTTCATTTACGTGAATGATTAATTCCTCAGCGAAACACTATAATATTTACAATTATGGTCTATTAATTAGTCGAAAGAAAATAAAAATATATGTTACATTTAAAATGCATTCCAGCAAAAAATTCCGGTCAGCATAATCAAAGCTTGATTTGCATGTCGAACATTTACAGTAGGCTATTGTTTACAAAAGTATTCAGAACGTTATGCTTGATTTGCATGTCGAACATTTACAGTAGGCTATTGTTTACAAAAAACTACAAAACAAATACATTTGTGCAAGATTTACTAAAAATAAGCTTTATGCAATATTTTTATTACTTTAAAAATATTTTTAATAATTTAATATATATATATATATATATATATATATATATATATATATATATATATATATATATATATATATATTATATATATAGGCCTATATATATTACATTTTTACTATATGACTATTACAATAAAGTATTAAAGGTAAATCTAATTTTTTTTTAATCTAAATCTAAATCTTCATTTTTAAATCTAAATGTAAAGGTTAAGTCCAAGTCATAAATGTTAATTTTATATCTAAATGTTATATAGTATATATAATATATATAGATATATATATACGATATATATATATATATATATATATCTATAATACATTAACAGTAACATTTAGATATATGATTAACATTAATGATTTGGACTTAACATTTATTTAAAATGAAGATTTAGAGTTAGTTAAAACATTTAGATTTACCTTTATACTTTATTATAGATAGTCATATAAACAAATACAAAAAATATTAAATTAGTTTAAAAATATTTAAGTAATAAAAATATTGCATAAAGCTTATTCTTAGTAAATCTTGCACAAATTATATTGTTTTGTAGTTAAATTGACCAGTTTTTTCTTACACATTTTATTTGGCAAACGGCGCCCCATAGAACGTTAAGAGATCGAAATGAAAGGAAAAGATGAATATAAACGAAGCAGCAGTCATCCTTAATTGAAGAAACGTGGCAAAACCATCTTTGGAGAGTAACCCTCATATTATTGATATACATTTGTGAACGCACATTTTCTGCAATGTCGCCGCAGTGTCAAGTCATGCTCCCATGCGCGTCTTTCAGACTGCATCTTACAATCGCAACTTCATTGTGCTGTTACTCCTTCGAGACGAATTTCACAAAAATTGGTCAGCTCCCGAGAAGCATCAGGGTATTTTATATATTGGGAGTAGAATTATTTATTTATTTCAATGAAAGTAATCGATTAGATATCAATAATATTTAGGCTATAATATTATAAATCAGTCAATGCACAATGCACAGGTCAATTTCCCCCAACAATGCACGTAAAGCAATCGCACGTAGCTGTGCTTTAAGTGCTGCTTAAAATTAAAATTAAATTTATGCATTTAGCAGACGCTTTTATCCAAAGCGACTTACAGTGCATTCGGGCTATCAATTTTTACCTATCATGTTTTCCCGGGGAATCGAACCCCCAACCTTGCGCTTCGTAACGCAATGCTCTACGTATATCTAGTGTATAATATTATACACTATAATATAATATTGTATTGTATTATAGTCTCTCTCTCTACTGTATATAAAGTACATTATATATTATTATGTAAAGTATAATTTTATTAATATTATACTTTAAATAATAATATATAATGTACTATATATACAAATTAATTTAAAAAATGAAAGAAAATAAAGAATCATAAAGTGTACAATAAAGCACAATCAAATCCCTATATTATAATGACATTGCACTTAAATCAAGTTAAAGGTGTAATCTGCTGATTAATATTAAGATCAGTCGTACTATCGTTCTTTTACAAACTTCTTAGGCTTACGAAGCTTTTGGGAAACTCAGCAATCGTTCGTTATTGTTTCACGTGTGTTTCCCAAAGATGCACTTAACACAATCGCACGTAGCTGTGCTTTAAGTACTACTTATGGGGTCCCTATCCGTTTGTCAAGTGCTGAAATGTCACTTTAGAATGGTTTCGTAACTGTAGTACACGCTCTGTTATTAAAATGTTAACCATAATGCTGTGTTCCAGACAACTCGGATATAATAACTATAATATAATAGAATATAATTTTTAATTATAATTATAATTTTTTTTTTCTATTTTCGAACAAGTTGAATATATGTCAAAGAAAGGGGGAAAAAATTGTATTTGTTCATTTGTTTGTTGATTTGTTTTTGTATATTACTCATTTGTATATTTATTATGTGTTTTTTTCCTTTTGTATTTTTAGTAGTTCGAAATAGAAATGAATAAATGAATGAATGAATAATATAATATTTTTATTATATTATATTATATTGCATTATACGTATAATATTATACTTTACCTACCTAATAATAATAATTATATAATAATTATATATATATATATATATATATATATATTATATATATATATATATATATATATATATATCGATCAATCGTGGCGATTGTGTTAACATTAGATCAATCGTACTATCGTTTTTTACGAAGTTCTTAGGCTTACGAAGCTTTTTTGGGAAACGCATCCCAGGTTGGTTTGTGGTGAACATAATATGTAAATGATATGCGTTGCGGCCAGCTATACTTGCACTTGGACCATAGTGCGGCCCGCTGGGAAAAAATGTTGAGAACCACAGACTTACATTCATGTAAACTGTACTAAACCACTGATCTATAATAGAGAGTGTATCATATCCATTTCTTTAATGAAGCTTAATCACATTAAATTAAAATGTGTTGTTTAAATCGACATAATATACCTCATTATGACCGTGGAAAAAAAATGTATGCAGCAGCAATGCCTTACCGTAATACCCATATATAGCGGAAAAAGCATTACAGACTCCTGCCGCTATGAAGTGATCACACGCATTTCGACGTGCCATTTTGAAAACACTAGGAGAGCGCACGTTCCTTTCGCCTGTTTTGGATATTAGAACGACTTTTTACACCAACCGCCAGTTTGGTTGACCTCTGTTTAACACGTTCAAACGTGCGTTTTGTCCGACTCAAAAACGCCCGTCTTTGGACGCCCGTTTCTATTATGTTGTAAACGCACGTCAAAACGCCGCGTTTTTGTGGTGACTTCAGAAGCGCGCGGTCAGACCGCTCGTTTTTACAGCAAATCACACGTCGAGGACGCGCGTTTTGATTACAACAAAACCGTGCGTTTCTGACGCGCGTATTTCCGCAAAACCAAAGGCGCACGGTAAGAACGAGCGGTTTTTATATGGCAAATTCACGCTTCAAGGACGCGCGTTTTTCGACTGTAAATCGCGCTTTTGGACGTGTCAGTGTTGCAATCAGACCCCAGAACGGCGTTTATGACTACTTTGGCTTGGCCATACATGGGATCAGAAGTCCAAAAGCTGGCCTATTGCACCTGTTGTTACTGCATTAATCAGTGTTTAGGATGTTCTGATGTGTTTTTTATTGACGAATTAAGTATTTCACTAATACTTAAGTATTAAGAATTTAGCTCGTGTTTTGGTGATTTATAATGGATGCATGAAGCCAGTTCACCTTACTTTCTGTGAATGCATACATGCATGCATACTGTGTGTGTGTGTGGGGCCAGACTGCGTCACTTACGTTAAAATCGTACTGTACTGTAAACTGAATAAAAGTCTCACAGGTGGTGTAGATTGCTTTAGTGGGGTTAAATTAATGAATGTGTGTAAAACGTGTTGATTTAACGATTCACAATGATTCTAGATTCGTCACATGACAGACATGTATGCGCTGGATTTTGCTCAGATCTTGCTCTTTCTAACACTCAGGAGAGTCTTTAAGTTACATTCTTTTAGCAGAATTAGCAAAAAAAAAAAAAAAAAAAAAAATGGACCAATAAGTCCATGTTTCTCAGGAGATAAATGTATAGCCATGTAAACTTTTGAATGGGGTCATTTGTGTAAATTCAGTTATTTTATTTTTTGTGCTATATGTAACTATATTTTTATGTGAATCAGCCTATTAAGGTAAGCAATAAAAGCTATTATTTATGATCTCCCTTTTTCTGCAAGTAGACTCTTGTAAGTAAACTTAAACTGTATGAAGATTTTTGGTCTTTATTTATTTTTTATTTTTTTAGTTACAAAATTGTACCAGTCAAAGTGTCCTCTTTATTATGATTTGTTTTGCATGTAAGAATAACAAAGTCATCAAGATGATGAAATTACACAATAGGAGCTATGAGAATGATGCAGTGTGTTTCATACATGTAGAGCATTGCAGAATCAAAGTATTTATGTCTACAGCTTTTCATTTTAAGCATCTAAGCAGAAGCCTCATGATCATGAGAAACATAAATTCAGTCAAATGTATCTAAACTTTGATCATGTAAGTCTGGAGATTTTGATGAGAAATATTTGAGTCTGTAGTGCTTAGGAAGGTCTCATCTCTCCATTTATTTTTCACAGAAGTTGTGCATGAGATTCTGGTTTTGCATGTAAAACTAAAGTGTATGTTACATCTGTTTTTCTTGCTTTTATGAAATCTTAAGTGCTTCATATGTTTGATTTGAGTACATGCTTTAGTAGTGTCATATATTGAGGTTGTCTGTTGTCATGAAGCAGATGGACGTCAGATGTTTCTGGCAGTTTTTCTGTAGATATTCAATCTTTTGAACATAATCCTTGTTTGAATTCACTTAAGACACGACTCGTATCTGTATCTCGTACTTGTATCCGACTCATATCAAAAGGAATCTAACAGAATCATGAGCAGTTTCAGACTTTTTTTTTTTTTTTTTAATCTCTTTGATTAGATCAAAAACCATTGCGTTTTTGTGTGTGTGTGTGTTTGCACGTGACTCGTGAACTTCATCCACTTTACAGCTGTCGTGTGTGCGTGAAGTTTATTTTTAGCTGAACTGACACCTTATGTGTTTTCCGGGTCTTTAGGGCTGAAGAGAAGAGATTATTGGTTGATTTGTTTCTTTAAGTGCTGATTGATGGGTTGATAGATTGATTGTGTTTCCAGCAGCAGAGTCAGAAGGATTCAGTCTGAATCAGATACTGTTTTTAGTTATTTATATCCTGTAGGGCTGCATGATTAATTGAAATAAAACTGTAATCATTTAAAAATTAAAAAAATGAAGAAAGTAATGGAAAGTAAAATTATTATATTGTTTTATATATTTTTTTTAATTTAAAGTGAAATATTACAACAGTAAAAGCAATTTCTTTTTTTTTAGTAATTTATATATTATTTTAGTAGTAGTACAAGTAGTAGTAGTAATAATAATAATAATAATAATAATAATAATAATAATTATTATTATTATTATTATAATATTATTAATTACTATATTTTTATTTTACAGGTTTTTTTACAGTCTAGTAGCAGTAATTAATAGTTAACGTTGCTTTTGTTTTATAGCAATGTTGATGTATAATCACAAAATTATGGGGACAAAATTAGATTTCTTTCTTTAAATTACAGTCGCAATTATCAGAAAAATCACTTTTTTTTCAAATTGTATTTTCAAATACACAAAAGAAAACATTAAACTGACTTGATTGTGCAAATTAGGCATCATTTTTTATTAAATTACACAATTGTTGGGAGTTGGTATTTTAATTTATAACAAAGTTACATACACAATGTTGTTTTGCCTCTTTTTTTTGTTTTGCCTCTTTTTAAAATAAAGTGACTCATAAAACAAACTATGTATGTGATTTATTACTGAAACTCTTTCTTTAGGTCCGCTCTGTCTGTGAATTCATGTCTTTACAACCGAACATTGACCCCGTTCAGTAACTCAGAGACTCTGATCAGAGACTTTAATGGTCCTGACGCTGTGAGCTGACTTAAACCATTAATTCACTGCTGCATTAAGAGGTTACCGTCTGTTAGAAACACAACAATGGGAATTCTCAGGAAGCTACAAACCTTTATTTATTCTGGTCATTGAAAGGGAGAGGCAGGTTGGCATGCTGTTGTTTGGCCAGAGGGTGATGGTTGTGGGTAATTTGGACTTGTGAAATCTTTCATCTGTTTCAGTGGGGTCTGAATTTTGGGGATGATGTCATACTCAAATCGTTTGTTGCCCTAAACACAAGGTGAACAGAAGGAACTATGGACACACACACACACACACAAAATGTACTATGAACAATAAAACACCTATATACACTGAAATAATAGATTATATGTATATATCAGTAGTTGTCTTGTTTTCCACATTACACAGTATAAGAAACGTTCCTTTAAAAATCATGAAAGAATTTACTTCAAATTTCAAAATTTGCTAGTTAGGATAAAGTCCTTGTTTTCTGAAAAAAAGCATCAATGAGTTTTATGCATAGAAATTATCTGCCTGTGGGCTCAAGAAAAATTAAACTTAGTTTCAAAGTGAAACCACTGACCCCACTGGCAGATAACTTGTTCTTGTTTTTAAGCACAAAACTCACTAAGTAATTTGATCAGTTTCTCAGAAAACAAGTCTCATTTACTTCTAAACCATTGTATCTAAATTTAAGAAGTTTATAGATTATTGTACTGGAAAAAAACATGGACACAGCCAAGGATGATCGGTGGGGGTCTGTGTAATGTGTCTTTGGTCGAGCATCACAGAACAGACATTAATCAACTCGTCTGGGCAAAGGTGGAGCGTGGAGGAAAGTGAAGAAGAGAGATTATGGGAGATTTGCCCAGGTTGGGGACAGCAGCTTGTGCCCGCGCGCATTCACATGCAGGGCTTGTGGGGATATGTGACCAGTGTCAAGCGTGTTGTTGAGCAGGACGTACAACGCACGCTTACACATGGGGGTCTGATGTCTCTTCCTTCTGATAGATTCTCAACAGTTGTTCTGTTACGGAATCTGTTGTTTCTTGTATTCATGCGATTACTGTAAAACTATTTTAAACATATTTGGCTTTTTGCATTTAAATACCACTCTAA